>NW_006290778.1:686090-706381 GCF_000327345.1 Myotis davidii
CTACTGGGGATGTGCCCACAACCCAGGTACATGCCCTTGACCGGAATTGAACCTGGGACCTTTCAGTCCGCAGGCCGACGCTCTATCCACTGAGCCAAACTGGTTTTGGCAGGTGATATCTTTTTAAAATGTTTTTTTAATCCTCACCCGAGGATATTTTTTTTCCGTTGATCTTTAGAGAGAGAGTGGGAGGGAGGAAGTGGGGAGGGAGAGAGAAAGAAACATTGATGTGAGAGAAACACATAGACTAGTTTCCTCCTGCATGCTCCCCAATCGGCCAGGGATCGAACCTAAAACTGAGTACCTGCCTTGACTGGGAATCGAACCTGCCACCCTTTGGTCTGCTGGCCAACGCTCTCAACACTGAGCAACTGGCCAGGGCCCAACTGGTGACCTCTTGGTTAATGGGGCCATTCTCAACCAACTGAGCCACAGTATCCAGGTTAAAATGGTGACTTTTATAAGTGAATTTTACTCCACACATGGAAAAAAAACAGCTTGCCACTAGGTATTTGCAGATGGCTTGACGTATAGAGACCGAACACACACACACACTCTCTCTCTATATATATATGTATACACACACACACACACACTCTATATATATATATATATGTATACACACACACACACACTCTCTCTCTCTCTCTCTCTATATATATATGTATACATACACACACACACATATATAATTAATATAAAAAGATATTTCCAAAACCGGTTTGGCTCGGTGGATAGAGCGTCGGCCTGCGGACTGAAAGGGCCCAGGTTCGATTCCGGTCAAGGGCATGTACCTCAGTTGCAGGCACATCCCCAGTAGGAGGTGTGCAGGAGGCAGCTGGTCGATGTTTCTCTCTCATCGATGTTTCTAACTCTCTATCCCTCTCCCTTCCTCTCTGTAAAAAGTCAATAAAAATATTAAAAAAAGTTAATATATATTGAAGTGGCATTAATTGGCCAAAGATGAGACAATTTAAATTTTTAAAAGGATAATAATTACAATTGGTTAAAATCCACCAAAAGTGTTTGAATTCATGAATTCATAAAGATAGTGTTCTAATTAGCTATAGCTACATAAATTACCTCGAGCTTGGGGTAAAATAACTTTTATTTATTGTCTAAGTTCTGGGGGTTGCCGGGACTCAGCTGGGCTGTGGCCCTCATGAGGGTGTAGTCAGGCAGTGGGTGGGGGTAGAGTCATCTCACACCTCCTCAACCGCATGTCTGGCAGTTGATACTGGCTGCATCTGACACCTCAGCTGGGGCTGTTGGCTGGAACACCTACCCATCCAGTATAGGCTTCCTCACAGTCTGGGCTTCCTCACACTTTGGTTGCTGTGTTCCAAGAGCAAATGTGATGAGAGGCAGCTGGCAGAAGCTGTATCCCCTTTTATGTTCTAGTCTTCGAAGTCACACAGTGGCACTTTCAGTGTCCTCTATTAGTAAATTAATAACCAAGTCCTGGCATTGTTCAAGGGGAGGGTAGTAGAACTCACTTTGGAGGAGTGGCAGGATTCTGGAAGGGCATGTGGTACAGGAAATACTATTGCAGTCATTTTTGGATAATATAGCCTGCCCTTTACAATTTTCAAATACATTCACAACCTTCTTCAAAACCCTTCAAAATCTGATCCCATCACAGCATCAGGGTCTTGTCATCGATATCAGATTCCTCTGCAAATAAGACATTTTGGATTGTCAATGTGACTCCTAGGATATAGCTCCCTTAAGCAATTTTCCTTTCAGCCTAAAGACCTGTTAATTAAAGAGACAAGTTATCTGTTGCCCATATAACCAACATACAATATACAGAGTGGGGCAAAAGTAGGTGTACCGTTATAACTATGGAAAAAATAATACAATAATCCTGTATAATAAAAGGCTAATATGCAAGTGGTTGTCATGCCCTCACGTGTAACGACCGATCAGCAGGAGGCTGCATGCACAGCAGGCGCTCGCGAGTGGGCAGGGCTGCGTGTGTGACTGGTCACCAGGAGATGCATGGAGCACCTCTCGGTCCCACCCCCTGCTCTAGCTTCTGCGGGCAGCGATGGCAGCGGTTTCCTCTGGGCTCCCGCAGGCAGTGGCGGCTCTCTCCCGCCTCCCTCCCGCGGAAGTGGCGTGGCTCCTACCTCCCTTGAGGGTGTGCTGCGGCTCCTGCTGGCTTCCATGGAAGCAGTGGGCGGCCTACTGGGCGCGATTTCGCGCGCTGGGCCACTAGTCCTATATACTAGAAAGGTAATATGCAAATTGATCCTAACAGCAGAACGACTGGGAACGACTGTTTGCTATGACATGCACTGACCACCAGGGGGCAGATGCTCAATGCAGGGAGCTACCCCCTGGTGGTCAGTGTGCTTCCACAGGGCGAGCACTGCTCAGCCAGAAGCCGGCTCATGGCTGGCCAGCGCAGTGGAGGTGGTGGGAGCCTCTCCTGCCTCTGCATCAGTGCTAAGGATGTCCCACTGATGGCTTAGGCCTGCTCCCCGCAGGCTGCCAGAGGGATGTCTGACTGCCAGCTTAGGCCCACTCCCCCAGGCCTAAGCCATCAGTGGGACATTCCCCAAGGGGTCCTGGACTGCGAGAGGGCACAGGCCAGGCTGAGGGACCCTCCCCCCTGAGTGCATGAATAATAGCATCATGTTATTTTACAAAATAAATAGCATTTATTATATAGATACAAATTATGTTTATCTATATACTAGGGGCCCAGTGCATGAATTCGTGCACCTTGAAAGGAATTGTGGGCCGCAAGACTGTGCTGGGCACAGGGGTGGGTATGGCCCATCCTCTGTGCCCCTGCCTGACCCCTCTTGCCACGGCTCCTGGTCCTCTGCCTACCGGCAGCCCTGCTTCCACCGCTGCCGCCATTCCCATGTGCTGACGGTGCTGGCCCCGCTCACACCTGCTCACGGCGCGGAGCAATTGGGGCTGGTGCCAGCAGTGGGTGTGAGTAGGACTGGTACTGTCAGCAGGTGCAAGTGGCAGCTGCTGCCCTGATCGTTCCTCAGGAGCAGGGGAAGGTGGAGAAGCCCTCAGGGGTGATTGGGGCCAGCAGCTGCCACTTCCACCCACTGACGGCACTGAGTGCTGGGTGCCGGCAGCGGGTGTGAGCACCAGGCGGGACCACAGCACGCGGGAGCAAAGAATTTTCAATAACCACCAGAGGCTCGCCCTGATAACAGTGACTGGTACCCCACCTTGATTTGGCATCCCCGCTTACCTGCTCCACCATCTCTGTCTTGGCCGATGCCCGCCATATTCCACACACGCCCCCTGGTGGTCAGCACATTTCATAGCGACCTGTTTGGTTGGTTGGTTGGTCGTTCTGTGGTTCAATCTATTTGCATATTAGCCTTTTATTATTAATCCTACTAGCGGCTCAGTGCACGAATTTGTGCATGGGTAGGGTCCCTCGGCCTGGTCGGTGATCGGGGTACATTGGGGCCGCCCGGGGTGGGGGGAAGGGACCACGGGAGGTTGGCCAGCTGGGGTAGAGACCACAGGAGGTTGGCTGCGGAAGCGCACTGACCACCAGGGGGCAGCTCCTGCATTGAGTGTCTGCTCCCTGGTGGTCAGTGTGTTGTCATAGTGACCAGTTGAGCTGTCATTTGGTTGACTGATCATAACGGTCACTTAGGCTTTTATATATTTATATATATATAGATAGATAGATAGATATAGATATAGATAGATAATAATAAAAGTGTAATATGCTAATTAGATCGGGCGCCCTTCCGGATGACCTGGACGGAGCTGGGGCTTCGAGGTGAGCCCAGGTCCCAGATGTCAGAGGGAAGGCGGTGCCAGCAGCCTGGGGAAGGAAGGCCTACTCTTGTGCGAATTTTGTGCATCAGGCCTCTAGTGTTAAATAATGGCCCTGGCTGGTGTGGCTTAGTGTTTGAAAGGTCGAGAGTTCAATTCTCAGTCAAGGGAACGTACCTGGGTTGTAGGATAGTTCCCTGGCTCTAGGTGGCCCCAGTCCCCAGGGCAACCAATTGATACGTCTCTCTCTCACTCACCCTCCCTCCCTTCCTTCTACTCTCTTTAAAAATCAATGGAAAAAATATCTTTGGGTAAAGATTAACTAAAAAAAATAATAATAAAAATAAAATGTCAAATAAATGAAAAATAATGAATTAGAGACTACTTTTTGCGACTGAATAAAGTAATTAATGTAGACATTGTACAGTAACACAATTGATAACATCCACAAAGAGAGACAACCAAGACATGTGCCTCCTGATGAAAGAACACAATACCACTTAAAGCTTTGCCAGCGGGTAAACCTGAGCCTGAGCAAGTGTCTGGACCCAACGCTAGTTTACAGAAAGTATAGAGGGCAGGAACGTGCTAAATTGCATCTTGAACAAAATCCAGTCTGGAAAATTCTACAGGTCAAGCAACCCAGGTTCCTTTCAACAAATTAAATTTTGGAGGGAAAACCTCTAGATTAAAAGAGATTTAGAAGATAATAAACTTTTTTTAAGTAGGCAAAACTAAAATGGTGTCCATGGACTTTTACTTGTGTGATAAAACCATGAAAGCCTTAAATTTTCTAGCTTTTAATGTTCTATTCAGGATATTAAATGCTACATAGAATATGAAGGTAAGCTAATGAAAATGATACTTTTGTAAAAATCAAGAGCCACAGATTTAATAAAAATCTATTGATTTAACTCATGATATTATCATTTCTTTTTTTTTCTCATACAGAAGTATGAAACTTTTTATTGCTATCATTTTTGGTCATAAAAGATAAATTTGCTCACATTTTACCCCTTTTAAATCAGGGTGCATTTTATACTTGAAGGTGTGTTATTTCATTGAAAGCATTTTGATAGCCCAGCTTTTAAAATCCAGAAATGCACCCTTCTGTTCATTACAGCATTATTTATAGTAGCTGAGGTTTGGAAGCAGCCCAAGTGCCCATCTGTAGATGACTGGATAAAAAAGCAGTGGTATAGTTACACAGTGGAATACTACTCAGCTATTAAAAAGGAAATCTTACCTTTTGGGACAACATGGAAGGACCCAGAGAGTATTATGCTAAGTGACATAAGCCAGTCAGAGAAAGACAAATACCATATGATTTGGATGGACATTGGGTTTTTGTCTTTATTTTTGTTATAATAGTAAGTAATTCTGCCTGGGAAACATAATGTCATTTCTTAAAGTAAAATTTGCAGTGTTGACAAATACTGCCAAATTAATCAAACTGCCCTCTAGTAATAATATGAGAATGTTTTCCACAGCCTTCCAACACACTTTCAGTGCAGATTCCACTTATATGTGGAATCTAATGAACAAAGTAAGCTAACAAACAAAATAGAAACAGACTCATAGATACAGAGAACAGACTGACAGCTGTATAGGGAAGGGCGTTTGGAGGACAGGGTGAAAAAGGTGAAGGAATTTAGCAAAGAATAAAACAACTCATAGACACAACGGGATGGTGATTACCAGAGGGAGAGGGGTTTTGGGGGGGAGGTAAAAGAGGGATAAATGGTGACAGGAGACTTGGCTTGGGGTGGTAAACACACTACAGTATACAGATGATGTATTATAGAATTGTATACCTGAAAACTATATAGATTTATTAACCAATGTCACCCTAATAAATTCAATAAAAATTTTTTAATCCAGAAAATTCTGAAAAAGAATAGTACTAAAAGAGAGGACTAGCCCTATCAGATTGAAAGCTAATTCTAATATGCAGTAGTTAATACATTGTGGTATTAGTTATAAATAGATAATAGATAAGTAAACAAATTAGGTACTCTAAATGCATCCAGGAATTTAGTATATTTTAAAGGTGGCATTTCAAATTGTTAGAAAAAGTGGATTATGCTTTCTATGACTTAGGGACAACTGAGTGGACAACTGAGTAGACATCTGGAAAAAAATAAAATTGAATCTATACCTTACACCTTACACTAGGTTCAAAGATTTCAATATAAAAAAATGAAACCATCAGAGTAGAAGAGATCATGGAAGAATCCTATCTAGTAATAGACAAACACGATAATTGACTGTACCTTCGCTACGCCTCCCATGGGCTAATCAGAGCGATATGCAAATTAGTTGCCATCAAAGATGGCAGCTAATTTGCATACTGCAGACAGGGCGGGACAGCGCCACCCCACCTGCCCTGCCGCCATCCGGGCCTGCTATCTGCGACATGGGGCGGCGGGCATCCATGTGTGACCTGACCCGGGGCAGCCGGGTGGGGCAGCAGCGATTGGCCGGCCCACCCGGGCGTCCTGTGTGCAACCCGATCCAGGGCAGCAGGGCGGGACAGCGTGGCTCCTCCGTCACCCCAGCTTCCTCATCGCAGCTCCCTTGGGGGCCTAAGCCTTTAGTCAGACATCCCCCAAGGGCTCTCTGGCTGCCAGAAGGATGTCTGACTACAAGCTTAGGCCTGATCCCCCAGGGAGTGGGCCTACGTCGACAGGTGGACATCCTCCAATGGGTATCTCTTCCTCCCCCGCCAGTGCACAAATTTTTGTGCACTGGGCCTCTAGTTATTATATAATCTGAGGGTGGCTTTTTAAGGGTATGAGAAAACTCAGAAGGCATACAAGGAAAAATTGACAGTTTTGATTGCATAAAAGTAATTTTTTGCACAGCATAAGCTACCATAAGCAAAGATAAAAAACAGATCACAAACTGGAAAAAAACATTGCATTTAGCAGATACATGGCTAGTTTCTCTTCATACATAAAGAACACTTAAAAGAGTATGAAAAAGATTAGTCTTATTTAAAAGTGGTAAAAGGATATGCTCTTATACTTCATATAAGAGGAAATAAAAAGGGATCATAAATAGAAAAAAGATAGAAAGTCATAATAAAGGAAATTGTGATTAAAACTGCATTGAAAGTGTGTTGGAAGGCTGTGGAAAATATTCTCATATTATTACTAGAGGGCAGTTTGACTAATTTTGCAGTACTTATCAACATTGCAAATTTTAAGAATTGAGCCAAAATGACATTATGTTTCCCAGGCAGAATTATTATAACAAAAATAATGACAAAAACCCAATGTCAATCCAAAGAGGGCTGGTTAAATACATTAAGTAGCATCCATACAATGGAATACTGAATCTGTAAAATCCAAAGATTGTCATATATTGATAGGATGATCTCAAATATGTATTATTGTTGAATGAATCTTTGTACAGAACTTGGTGTTGAACATGGTATCATTTGTGTAAAGGTTGTGGGTCAGGAATTCTCTAGCACAAAATGTATCTGGATAGCACTGGCTGAGTAGCTGGGGGTCAGAAGAATGTGGGAGAGTTCACTCTATACACAACTAAACTTTGAGTTTTTATTATAAGTTTTTTTTTTAAAATCCTCATCTGAGGACTCACTCTTTTCTTTTTAATTAAGAGAGAGAACCCAGCTGGTGTGGCTCAGTGGTTGAGTTTCATCCTATGAACCAGGAAGTCACTAGTTCAATTCCCAGTCAGGGTACATGCAGGGGTTGCAGGCTCGATCCCTGGTAGGGGGCGGCCAGAAGGCAGCTGATCAGTGATTTTCTCTCATTGTTGATGTTTCTGTCTCTCCCTTTCCCTTCCTCTCTGAAATTAAAAAAAAAGCATTATGGCAAATCCCACTTATATCCAAGAAATAATTAACATATATAACACTTAAAAGTGCTAATTGATCATAGTCTGATAATCCCTTTTTTAAAAATCTTAAAATGTATTTTATATGACCTTTGGGGTGCAAGAATCATCATTGTTTTTAAGGATCTATAAATATGTTTCATGGTAAATTAATTTCTGAAAGTAAAATAATTTTTGTTTAATGAAGACATTTGTAATAAAAGTATTAGTTCTTAAGTTACCAACTCTAAAAGCTTTCCACATTCCTTTAACCGTATTGGTTCTGCTGTTTTCTTCTTCCTCTCTAGAGTTGTCTCTGTGGGAAGTTTATCCTCCGTCCCTTGCGACCATGCCGTAGATACTCCACTGCAGGCAGTTCTGGGTATGTAGTATGTCTCACTGTAAACAGACTTTTAACTGTCTGCTAAGCCTACGAGGGTGTGTGTGTGTTTTTCTTGACTATGGGAATAGCTGCTGGAACCTTTTTGTTAAGGGTTTGAGCACTGAAACTTTACTCTGATATCTTTGGATCATTACTTTCTTGTAGGTGAAAGTTTGTTATGATTTTCTTTTTGGTTCTTTGGTAATTAGTTGGCATTCAAGGTAGAAGCTTCCCCATCCTGTGCTCTCTTCTACTCTATGGCAAATAGATTTATGTCTAGAATTTGGCACATTGTAATTTAAAAAGTGTTGTTAGTTATGTTGGTTGTTTTATTATCTTACTTTTATAAATGGTTTGATTTAAGGGAAGGGGAAATTTGAAAGTGATAGTTCTTTTTTGGGTTCAAAGGAAATTTCATGATTGTGAACATCTTGAATGTTAAGTGTTAAAGGGTGGATTGCTTCATATCTATCCTAGCTATTACTGTATTGAAATTTTTTTTAGTTACTCATAAATAAATGTGATTTTCTATTGTGGACATGTTTAAAATAAATCAGGGAAAGGTGATGTGCAACTGCACTAATAAACTTGCTATGATCTGAAGCAGTGACAGAGAAGTAGTGGTTAGAGGTCTTTGCATAGATTTAGGAGAGGCAGGAAATATAAATGTGTTCCTATTTCTTTCACTCAGGTTGTCTCCTGCCAAAATTGCTGGAGCTGGTCTTTTGTTTGTTGGCGGAGGTATTGGTGGCACTATCCTGTATGCCAAATTGGATTCTCATTTCCGAGAAAGTGTAGAGAAAACCATACCTTACTCAGACAAACTCTTTGAGACGGTTCTTGGTTCCTCACCTTATAGTGTTTCATTGTCAAAGAAGCCGGTAAGCATTTTAAATATTACTTCAATTTACCCTATGGCATACTTTTAAAAGCAGGTTGTTTTCATCTTGAAAGTATCTTGCATGTATAATTTAGTAGAACTTGCATGTATAATTCAGTAGATGGATTTGTCAGGTTTTTAAAAATATTAATCTGTAGTGTTGGAATTTTATCCCTTTGGAGTCCCATAAGTGCTCCCACTTAGTGTACACCATATAGGAAATAATTGGTTGGCACATGAAGGTAAATGGAAGAGCCAGCTCCGGTGGAGGTAACCCTGGCTGTCCTGTGAACTGAGGGGTCCGTGTCAGCCCACACCATTGCTGTTGTCAAGCTCTGACTTACACCACTGAAGGCAAACGTAGGCTGGTCCTGACACAGAACCCAAATGTGTTTGTTAGTAATGGCTCCTTGCAGGCCACAAATCAGAGTCAGAATTTTCAGCTACATACTCATGGTTCTTCAGTACTGATTGGCATTCCTTGGACTTTGTACATATTCTTCAGAGTTTCACCCTTGTTTTCCCCCATCAAGCTTAAAAAAAAATCTTAAATATATTTTCATTCATACAACTGTTTGAAAAAAATTTACAAAAGAGACATGGATATTTGCTGATTCAGTATTGGGTATTTCTTTATGCTGTGAGGCTGGACATGGCTGATCAGTTTATTCTTAGAAGCTGGGTGGACTTCTGTTCTCCAGTATCTAGTATGGTCTAGAGGCCAATCCTGTAACAAAGTTAATATTTAGAAAAGCAAGTGTCCTCTGACAAGCCCTAGCCCACAAACATGCTTTTTCAAAATGTTCTTGTTTAGTCTTCTACATCATTTATTTTTTGTATGAACTTTGAAATGTTTATGCTGCCTGAGGGAGATAGTCTTGCATCTCCAATAATCAAGGAGCAGAATCCTGTGGATTCATTCTAAAATCCTCAGTCCATTTGAAGCTCCATGACCCAGGAGAAATAGCTGGAAGCAATTCTAGGAGCATGGAGTCAGGCTGAATAGCTTGTAGTAGTGTTCTTTTCTCACTTCACGCATGACTTTAAGTGCCATTCTTCGTAGGTGACATGTTTATCTCTCTCAATAATAACCTTGACTTCTTCTCAGTCCTTTAGCTACTCCACTGAACATTTCCACTAGGGTAACTTGGCAGGTCCATATTGGACCATCTCAAAACTTACACACTTCCCGATTTGCTTTATTTGTATTAAAGATAGTACCATGCTGTCCGGTAGGTAGGTTAGAATTCTTGGATTCATATCCATAGTTGCCTATATTTTATTAGCTATTCTATCATGTTTAATCTGTGATATTTATTCTCTTTCTGGCATTACCATTATCCTTATCCCAGTTCTGACCTTTATCATTTCATATGCAAATGAATTTACAGACTAGTTCCTCCCATCCTACACAATCTTTTCTTTCTTTTTTTGTTTTGTTAATCCTCATCCAGAGGATATTTTTTTCCATTGATTTTTAGAGTGAGTTGGAAGGCAGTGGGGAGAGACAGAGATAGGCTATCCCAGCCATGGGCAAACCGGCCCGCGGGCCAGATCCGGCCCGTCTGAAATGAATAAAACTAAAAAAAAAAAAAAAGACCATACCCTTTTATGTAATGATGTTTACTTTGAATTTATATTAGTTCACACAAACACTCCATCCATGCTTTTGTTCCAGCCCTCCGGTCCAGTTTAAGAACCCATTGTGGCCCTTGAGTCAAAAAGTTTGCCCACCCCTGGGCTATCCTCATATCAATATCAGAGAATCTGATAAGTGCTATCATGTTTTTATGAGCTCACTTATCAGGAACTTTTGTACATTTTCTACTAGAGTGCATAAAAATTTGTGCACTCATGGGGGTTCCTCAGCCCAGCCTGTGCCCTCTCGCAGCCCGGGAGCCCTCGGGGGATGTCTACTTGCCAGCAGGGACCAGGCCTAAGCTGCAGTCGGACATCCTTAGCGCTGCTGAGGAGGCAGGAGAGGCTCCCACCACCATCGCTGTGCTGGCAGCCATCAGCCTGGCTTGTGGCTGAGCAGAGCTCCCCCTGTGGGAGCGCACTGACCACCAGGGAGAGCTCCTGCATTGAGTGTCTGCCCCCTGGTGGTCAGTGTGTGTCATAGTGACCAGTCATTCCCAGTCGGTCTGTTAGGGTCAATTTGCATATTACCCTTTTATTATATAGGATTGTTTAAAAGACAAGATCACAGAATGTAAAAACTAGAGACTTTAGAAATTGTCTCATGTTCTGAATAAGGAAAGTGGATCCAAAAGTTGTTAACTGGTAGCCTAAGAGCTGGCCATCAGTTGCTTTATTCTGTAGTTGGTGGTTTTTACTAGTTCCTAGCTTGACATTTGATACTTTTGCCAGTCTGGCTTTCGTTTACCTTTTGGGCCTTATCTCTGAATCATCCTTGGCTTAATGCCAGTTTACCTTATAAATATGCCTGTGTTTTCCATTCTTACTCAGCAAATGTATGCCGAATGCTTATTTACCCAGGCACTGTTCCAAGGGCCTTGGCTTAAAGCGGAGAACTACACAAAAATCCCTTCTGTTTGCACAGCTTTTGCCATTGTGGTCTTCTACCCTGAATTACTTCCTTTCTTTTGTCTGCTAATGTTCTCTTCAAGTCTGCATCCTTCACTACACAGACCAAAGTGAGTTTTCTCACCTCTAAATTAAAATAGCAGTTAGTGTTTTTATTTTTAAATTTTTACCATTTACTTATTAGCATTCTGAATTGTTACGCATTGCTATTAACTTATTGCTTTTATTTATTTTTATATTTTGTTAATCCTCTGCTGAGGATATTGTTTCCATTGCTTTTCAGAGAGAGTAGAAACAAGAGAGAGAGAGAGAGGTGAGACACATCAACCGGTTGCCTCCTGCATGTGTCCCAACCATGTAGATTAAACCCACAATGCAGGTACGTGTCCTTGACCAGGAATCAAACCCTCAACCCTTCAGTGCTGTGGGCCGATGCTCTAACTACTGTGTATGCTGCCCAAGGCTCAACTTAATGCTTTTAAAAAATATACATTTTATTTTATGGGAATCCTTTTAGTGCCAACATGGTTATTTATGCATAGATAGTAAATATTGAGAGAAGATAAACTTAAAATCTTTTTTTAAAAAATATATTTTATTGATTTTTTTTAACAGAGAGGAAGGGAGAGGGATAGAGAGTTAGAAACATCCATGAGAAAGAAACATACATCAGCTGCCTCCTGTACACCTCCTACTGGGGATATGCCCGCAACCAAGGTACATGCCCTTGACCGGAATAGAACCTGGGACCCTTCAGTCTGCAGGCTGATGCTGGATCCACTGAGCCAAACCAGTTAGGGCAACTTAAAATCTTTTTGATGGACATGGAATAAGACTTGCCTAAATGGAGACAAATGTTATATTCTTTAATGAGACTCATATGTTAAAAATGTCATTTCTCTCAAATTTATTTCTCTCAAATTTCTCCTAAATTTATATATAGCTGGGAAATGACATATACATGTACATATACATGCACACACACATAGCTAATAGAATTCTAATAGATTTTTCTAGAGGTTGAAGAATCAGACAAGACGATTCTAGTTCATATAGAAGGATAAATAATGTAGCTATGAACGTTTTGAAAAGTGTTAGATGATACTTGCTTTTCCAGATAATGACTTTGTTATAATCCTTCTTTAATAAAACAGTAAGGTTTTGACACAGGATTAGAAATTAGAGATAGAACAAATAAGGCTTTGCCCTGGCTGGTTTGGCTCAGTGGATAGAGTGTCGGCCTATGGACTGATGGGTATTGGGTTCGATTCTGGTCAAGGGCACATGCCTGGGTTTGCGAGCTCCGTCCCCAGTAGAAGCGTGCATAAGGCAGCCAATCAATGATTCTCTCTTGTTATTGATGTTTCTGTCTCTCCCTCTCCCTTCCTCTCTGAAATTAAAAGTATTTTTAACAAAAGAGTAAGTCAGTCTAGAAATAGATCATATTCATACACAAGCACATTTATTGTGAGAGTATGGGTTTCTAGAATCATGTATGAAAGTGATCTCTTAATATATGTTGAAAATATTCAATCCCTTGACCCTGCAATTCCTCTTTTGGCAAACTGTCCTACAGATACCACTCTATAGTGCTTTTCAATTATATGAATAAGGATGTTTACCAAAACAGAAAACAACTTGAATGACCAAAAATAGGGGAGTAATTGGCCAAATTATGGGTTTTGCAACTATATTAGGTATGCAGTTAAATTAGGATATTATACAAGAAAGAATTCCTTGAGCTGGAAGAGAATGTCCATGATGTATTGTTAAATGAGAAAAAAGCAAATTACATGGTCATTTATATAATATAACCCTATTTTAGTTTAAAGAAATGAAAATTTGTATGTGTGTATATTCCTGAGCTTCTGCTCAGGGTACGGGTGGGGCGAGGGTTGAGTTCAGCTATTAGCAGTAGCAACATGAGAGTGCTGGAAAGGAAAGGAACAATGGAGAGGCAAATGAAAACTATTGCTTTATCTTGATATTATTTTGCTTGTTATAGTGAGCTGTATTTCATGATTTAAAAAATAGAATTTTAATAAAAATAAAATACATATATGTTTAATTTCTGGTAGTGACAGAGTTTTGTTTGAGTAGTCATCTTTGGGATATCTGAGTCCCACTCCCTACCAAGTTCTGGCAAAAAATGGGGCAACATAGGTGGTAAATGAAAATATTGCTATTACTCAGTAATTTTCTCTAGCACATCATCTGGCAGTTCTATTAATGAACAGGGCTTTAAACTAAAGGCAGGTGGTAATTGAGAGAGAGGCGTGACAATTAGATTATATATTTTTAGTATGTAGTTGCATGAATCCTAGAGATTAAAGATATAAAAAGCTAATTTCATTTTTACTCAGAGCCTATAAAAATCACTTGTTTCTATCAATGTATACAGAAGATAACACATGATTTAGGAAGCAAATGGAAATAGTCTTCTCAATATTGTATATGTAAAAAGAGAGGTATTTAAAGGGATACTCATACATCATGTATTAGTTGCCCTAAGAGAAGTCTTTGTTACTATTAATCCTTTGGAATGAAATTTTTGAACTGCTTTTTTTTAATATGAAGGCTTCTCTTAATATGGTTAATAAAACATTATGTTGTAAAGTGCTAACTCTGTGTTAAAAGCCTGAAAGACTTGATTGTTGAAATAATACATGTTACTGTATGCTACCTTTCTGAATAAACAGTTTTATATCTGAAATGTTAAATGTTTTTCATTTCTAAGATTGAGTCTGGTCCACTAAAAATCTCCAGTGTATCAGAGGTAATGAAAGAATCTAAACTCCAGAAACACAAGGGCGACACTCCAGCTTCAACAGGTACCTATATTTATAATCATTCTTCTAAAATTATGGGCAAATGAATTGTTTTCATATATTTGTACCCGTGGTTAAGAGGGCGGCCCTTCTGCGGGAAGGACTCTCATTTTAGGGGTTGAGAGGTTGAGAGGGATATGGAATTGGGCTTCATTATGAATAGCTGCTCAGTGAGAGTAATGGCAAGAATTGTCTTACCTGCAACAGACTTTATTTTTTCTTTTCTTTTTTTCCCCCTCTGACTCCTAGCTTTCCCCTTCAGATTTACATATTCTCTTTTGCACCTATTTTTTTCCTGTTCACTAGTTTTTTTCTCCTCTCTTTATTTTTAGTGATTAAAGTGTCTGATCTAGTTTAGATCTGTAGATATTTTTTTGCCATCACGATTTATTAAGCCCACCTTAGTGAACAGCACTGAACCTAACTCTAACCCAGTGATGGTGAACTTATGACATGCGTGTCAGAGGTGACACGCGAACTCATTTTTTTGGTTGATTTTTCTTTGTTAAATGGCATTTAAATATATAAAATAAATATCAAAAATATAAATCTTTGTTTTACTATGGTTGCAAATATCAAAAAATTTCTATATGTGACACGGCACCAGAATTAAGTTAGGGTTTTTCAAAATGCTGACACGCTGAGCTCAGAAGGTTCTCCATCACTGCTCTAACCTGTTCAGCGTTATACTTCAAATGTGTTAGTGAACAGGTTAGAGTTAGGCTAGTTAGGTTTGAACTCCTTAGTCTCCTCTGTCCTCAATTAAATCAGTTGACTTTTTTCCATTTGGCAAATATTCACTCCTATGTGCCAAGCAGTCTTCTAGGTACTGGGGATATAGCAATGAATAAATAGTAAAAACTAACAAACACAAACACTGGGATTATTTCTTAGTGGGATGAGGGGAGGGAGATCATATATTAAATACATAAGTAAAATGTATAGGTTGTTAGTGGTAAGTAAGTGTGGGAGGGAATATTGCAGTTCTAATGGGGTCACTAGGGAAAGGTCGCCTGGAAGGTTTCATTTGAGCTAAGGCTAAGAGATGAGGAAGTGAGTCATGGAAGGCTGGTGGGGAAAGGCATCCCAGGCAGAGGGATTAGCTAGTGCAAGGGCTTGGCATTTTCCAGCAGGAGCAGATGAAGCTGGGGTGTGGAGCAAGAGAAGAACACTACTGCAAATGAGGCCACGAGGGAGCAGAAAGCCTACTGTGGCAGTCCTGGAGGCCATCATAAGAATTTGCTTAAAAAAAAAGAATTTTGCTTTATATCTGAGTGGGATGGGAAGTCCTTGGGAGGGTTCTGAGCCAGGGGACTGATATCTGACTTTTATTTTAATAAGATCACTATTGTGGAGAATACACAAGGGTCCAATGGAGAGCAGGAAGCTAATGGATTTTGTGATAATCCAGCTTTATCTCTTAAGTGGGACCTTCAGTTCTTTAAAAAAATTTTCTCCATTTTGTTGCTCTTTTCCCTTTTATTCCACCTCTATAATTACTCTTTTTCTCTTCAACACTTTTATTTATAATTTATGAGCTCTTGAGTTTTTTCAACTTTCCTTTCTTCAAAAATATGTCTGAAATAATTTTAACAGAGTTCTGTTCTTCACTAATTCACTATCTTTACTGTGATCTTCTTGTGTTTAAAATGTTCATCTTGTTCTTGCTCACACCTCTTGTTTCATCTCCACCACTCTTCAAATAAAATGTTTTTTTTGGTTAATTACTTTCTTTTGTCTGCCTTCTTCATTATAGGCTCTTTTTTCCTTTGTTATTATTTTCCCATGTTATGTAAATCTTTCATGTACGCCTCTCATGTGTTGATATTTAGTGCACTTAGTACTGTTACTAGAAGCCTTGCTTGAGAATAATGATGGTTAAACTGCAGGTGGATGCTGACAAGACTCTTTTCTCTAGTGTTTCCCAGCTGTTGCATCTTCTGGGTTTGGGTATGTGATGGACAGTGCCCCTGTCTATTTGTGTGTTTGAACAGTGGCAGCACATCCATTTGTGTTCTTAAGGAGTCAGACATGAAGTGGGTGGTAGTAGTAGTGGATACCTGTGTGTTTCTTTGTTATTCCGGGAAACTATAAATACCATGAGTAACATATTTACAGCATCTACAGAGGCAGCCAAAATTATTTCTGCAGCAGGTGATACGCTGTCAGTCCCAGCCCCTGCGGTTCAAAAATGAGGATTCTAAAAACTGATCACCCTCACATTGATGAAGGAAAAGCCAAGGCTGCAACCTCAGGTAGTTTAATTATGTATATTGTGGTTTTATAAATGACATGCTCATCAGAACTATTTAATGCCTAGACAACCCCTAGACACTATGTAAGCACACATTTATATTGATTTTAAGTCTGCAGACTTGCTTAGGTAATTTTTACAATTTCAAAGTCGGAATAAAACTTTGAAAACAAGGAGTCTAAGAACTGATTTCTTATTTCTTCATGTTGGAGTCATTGAGTGATGCTCTCAGTTGATATAGCTGGCAAGTAAAACGACGGTATTTTTATATCCCTGTGAGCTTTCGAAATTCTGTGCTGAAATTTGATTTCCTCTCTACTTTTGCTGCAAGAGGAAGCATCCTCAACTTCTGTAAGGGAGCGACCACCTGAAGAAGTTGCAGCTCGCCTTGCACAACAAGAAAAGCAAGAACAAGTTAAGCTTGAGTGTATGTAAACCAGACGACTTCTGAAGTACTTCGGGTCATCCCTGTTAGCTGCTCTCTTCTTCAACCATCAGCATAAGTTTCTCATCTATCAGCTAGCTCTGTCTGGTTCCTTTTCTTTCTTTAGTGGCCTTGCTCTATTCACCACCTTTATTTCATCATTTGTGTTCTTTCCATCTAAACTTCTTTTACCCAGGTAACAAGGGCTATTAGTGTACCGTTGGTGAAAACTCCAAATAATACTTGTACTTTCTCCATTTGTTTTTATTATGGTTAGTGCTAAAGGTTCTTTGTACTCTGGTGAACAGAAATTGTTTGCAATTTGCCTGAGTCTTTTTTTTTATTATTTACTTTTTTCAATTACAGTTGACTTTCAATATTGCATTAGTTTCAGGTATATATCATAATGGTTAGATACTTAATATAATTTACTATGTGATCCCCCTCAATTAATCTAGTACCCAAGAAGCACCATACATACTTACTACAATATTGTAGACTATATTCCCTATGCTGTACTTTACATCCCCATGCCTGTTCTGTAACTACCAGTTTATAAATCCCTTTACTTTTTTCATTCAATCCCCCAACCCCCCTCCCTTTTAGCAACTATCATTTTGTTCTCTGTATCTATGAGTCTGTTTCTGTTTGTTTATTTTTTTAGGTTCTACATATAAGTGAAAGCATATCATATTTGTCTTTCTCTGACTTATTTCACTTAGCATAATACTCTAGGTTCATTCATGCTGTCACAGTTGGTAAGATTGCATTATTTTTTATGGCTGAGTAATATTCCATTGTATGTATGTGCCACATCTTCTTTATCCACTCATCTATTGATGGGCACTTAGGTTGCTGCCATATCTTGGCTATTGTAAATAATGCTGCAGTGAACATAGGAATGCATATATCTTTCTGAATTAGTGTTTTGGATTTCTTTGGGTAATACCTTGAAGTGGAATTGCTGTTCCATTTTTAATTTTTGAGGGACCTCCATACTGTTTTCCATAGCAGCTGCATTAATTTGAATTCCTACCAACAGTGCATGGGGGTTCCCTTTTCTCCACATCCTTGCCAACATTTGTTTGTTGATTTATTGATGATAGCCATTCTGACAGGTGTGATGTGATATCTCATTAGGGTTTTAATTTGCATTTCTCTGATGATTAGAGATGTTGAGCATCTTTTCATATGTTCTCCTGGAAGAAATATCTATTCAAGTCCTCTGCCCATTTTTTTTTAAAATATATTTTATTGAGTTTTTACAGAGAGGAAAGGAGAGAGATAGAGAGTTAGAAACATCGATGAGAGAGAAACATCGACCAGCTGCCTCCTGCACACTCCCCACTGGGGATGTGCCCGCAACCAAGGTACATGCCCCTGACCGGAATCGAACCTGGGACCCCTCAGTCCACAGGCTGACGCTCTATCCACTGAGCCAAACCGGTTTCGGCCTCTGCCCATTTTTTAATTGGATTGTTTGGGTTTTTTGGTGTTAGGTTGCATGGCCTAACAGTCTTTTAATTGTTAAATTCATAAATTTATTTGTGCAGTTCAGAGTGGCGCACCCTCTGCTTTATTACCCAGCCTCTGGGCTCTCACTGTGGTAGCCCTCTTATCTGCCATTGGTGGGGGACAGATGTTCCACACATTTCCGGTTTCCAACTAACTAAAGCGTATTTCCTTTTACATTTTAATTTTTCTGATGGTCTAAAAAAAGATAATAGATGTGTAAAAATGTATTTTCCTGTCTTAAATAAGGTACGTGGAACATAATTTATTGTACTGGGCTGCAATATATTGATGTCTCCTGGTAGTGGGCATGTAGCTTTTTGATGAATTGAGGAAATGTTTGTTTTACAGTTTTTAGAGTTTTTTTGTGTGTGTCTCTCCCTACCCCTTTTCTGTTTGTCTTCTGCCTTGAGTGGTTCCTGTTTCCCTCCTAATGCGTTGGATCTGCCCTACTCTGAGGAGGCAAGTTATTTAGAAATGCGTAAAGTGTAGAAGGGTCAGAGGAGCATAGGTGTAGATTTGTGTGTGTTTTTGAGAATATTGTATTTTTTGAGGAATATTTTGACATCTAAATAAGTGAAATATTTCTATTTTTTCCACTTTTTATTTTTTCTGAATTATTTACTACAAATCAAAATCACTTTTCCCTTTTATTTATGTTTTTTATTTATTTTTTACTCTTTTATCATATGGACAACTTGAAGTAAGCCATAAATTTAAGATGGCATTGCCTGCTGCTTCATTACGTTCCTTTTTTCTTTGTCTAGTTATTTTTATCTTTCATTTTGGACAAAGTGAGAATTTTCAAGATTTTTTTCTGTCACCTCATAGTTTTCTCCCAAACTTTAATTTAAAAATGTGTGTGTAAATATCTTACCAAGAATCAAAGCACAAAAACTCAACAAGTTGGACTACATCAAACTAAAGAAGCTTCTGTGCAGCAAAAGAAACAGTCAATGAAATGAAAAGGCAACCTGTAGAATGAGAGAAAATGTTTGCAAACCATATATCTGATATGGGGTTTAAAATCTAAAATATATATGAAACTCATGCAACTCAATATAAAAGAAAAAGCAAGGGGCCTCAAGCTAGCAGCCTGATCTCCTGGGTCTGCTATCCTCTATAAAGTGGTTTACTGTTATTTTGTGCTTGAAATAATGTCCCATCATTAATTCAGGCATGTTTCTTTGTAGCCTCTTTAGCTCTCTCTATCCCCTGTATTTTCAGTTGAACTTTAGTTGCACATTTGGGATTTTCTTAGTATTAGCTTTGTCCTTTTTTTAAAAAAAAAATATATTTTTTTTTATTGATTTTTTTACAGAGACAAAGGGAGAGGGAGAGGGAATTAGAGAATTAGAAACATCAATCAGCTGCCTCCTACACACTCCCCACTGGGGATGTGCCCGCAACCAAGGTACATGCCCTTGACTGGAATCGAACCTGGGACCCCTCAGTCCTCAGGCCAATGCTCTATCCGCTGAGCCAAACCGGTCAGGGCTTTTTTTTTTTGATTTGGTTTGTTAATCCTAACTTGAGTATATTTTTTCCATTGCTTTTCAGAAAAAGTAGAAAAAAAGGAGGGGGGAAGGAAGGAAAGGAGGGAGTAAAGGCGCGTGCATAAGAGAGAGAGAGAGAGAGAGAGAGAGAGAGATGAGAGAGACACATTGACTGGTTGGCCTCCAAGGGGAGACATGGGGTGGGCAAGGAACGGGGGAGCAGGGAGCTAACTGGCAACCCAAGTACCCAGGAGCATGCCCTTGACTGGGAATCCAGCCCGTGACCATTTGGTGCAGAGGCTCTCCCTGACCACGGAGACACTGGCCAGGGCCAGCTTTTTATCTGTGTCGCAGAGG
>NW_006290778.1:706468-724810 GCF_000327345.1 Myotis davidii
CTCTAGCTTATTTGCTAGAAGTCACCTTTTGTTTTTGTCTCAGGTACCAAATATATTTTCCTTTTTTGGTCATCTGATATCTGATAAATTCATATTCTCACTGGCCTTTCTTCAAATGACCATTTTTTCAATTTAGTATTGTACCTAAAATCATTCCTTGCTTTATTTTAAAACAAAAAAAATTAGCTTTCTTTTGATGCCTGAAGCAGCCGATAGCAATGTTATCTTGAATACTGGTGTCTGCTATTTTCTGAGTTCTTTGTGGAAAACACTGTCCATTTTCAGGTTACCTTTTCTTTTCTTTTTTTTTTGTTTACATGTTTTCTTGTCTTTTTTCCCTCGTCTGTCAGTTAGCATATATCTTTTTTAAAAAAATATATTTTATTGACTTTTTACAGAGAGGAAAGGAGAGGGATAGAGAGTTAGAAACATTAATGAGAGAGAAACATTGACATTATTACTTTTTTTCCCCATGGTTCTATATGATTATTTAAAATGAAAAGTGCCGCCCAAGCCGGTTTGGCTCAGTGGATAGAGCATCGGCCTGGGGACCGAAAGGTCCCAGGTTGTATTCCGGTCAAGGGCACATACCTGGGTTGTGGGCTCAATCTCCATTGGGGGACTTGCAGTAGGCAGCCGATCCGTGATTCTCTCTCATCGTGGATGTTTCTATCTCTCTCTCCCTATTCCTTCCTATCTGAAATCAATAAAAATATATTTAAAAAAAAATATGCCAGTGGCTATGCTGAACTTACAGCTTCTGATAGGTGAAAAGGACTAGAGTCAAATGTCCCTCCCATTTGAAATAAATGCTAGCCTTCTTTAAGCATTTTTTTTCTTAAAATAACCCCCAAACACTTTTCATTTTGAAAAAATTTTAGGTATACATAACAATAAAAATAGTATAATGAATCCCCACAAATCTATCATCCAGAGTCAATAATTACTAATTACGTTTTTTGTGTCTTTTTACATTTTGGGAGAACTACAATGGAAAACTCAGTAGAAGAGTGAAAGTTTAAAATAAAGTCATATGTGGGGGGAATCTATTTTTCTTTTAACTGTTTTTTTTTACTTTAGCTCTAGCCAAGAGCTTAGAAGATGCTCTGAGCCAAACTGCGCACATCACTCAGCAGGCCGTTGTAGCTCAGAACGCTGCAGTCCAGGCCGTCAATGCCCACTCCAACATTCTGAAAGCAGCCATGGACAATTCTGAGGTGAGCCAAAGACCTGAGGTGCTTAAGAACCTGATGCCTTCCTCCTAGCAGAGGCTTTCTCTCACTGAGAAAAAGTAATCTAAAGTAGTTGTCTTTTAAAGAAACAACACAAAGGAACAAGAAAGACGTTTAAATGTTCTCTAACGAATTTTTATGTGGTGTTTTATCTCACAACAACGATATGGTACACAAGTTAGTTCAGATTTGCTTTCATATCTTAATAGTGCTTCATTGTATTTGTTGTTTGCTTTCTATTTTTTGCTTTAAAATAGCCAATTTTAAAAAATAACCTTTTTGTTTTGAGATACTTTTAGATTGACATGCAGTTGTAAGAAGTAATACAGGGAGATCCCATGTACCCTAAAACACCAGCTATTTTACATGCTTATGTTGGTTATTTAACTTACATTTAACATGTTAAAGGATAAAGTACATTGATTTAAAATGTAATACCGGAACTCAATAAGTTTCCTTTATCATTACATTCAGTTATTTCGTACATAAAAATATATCTTGATACCAAGTTATTTAAATAATAAAATACTTTAAATATAAATCTCATGGATCAGGAGGATCATGCATAATCAGTAAAGTTACGTTTTCACCATAACTATAGTTTTTAAAAAATTTAAATACACTTTACATTGTTTTAGTCATATGTACATACATCACAAAAGAGTTAAATTAGACCTTTGACATAAATAGAAACTATAACCTTTGAAAACTTAAAGAAAATTTTGTTTTATTCAAAGTCCAAGAAAAAAAATTTCAGTCAGAGTTCAGTCAGGAAAGTGGAAACCACACAGAATATTTAATATGCTCATTATAGAAGCAGGTATGGGAAAGCTAGAAGTTACATATCAGGAAGTTAGTTTCAAACTCAGGTGGGCCAATATCTTTCAGAAGAACACTGGTTAGAAACTGTAAATAGCCATGGTACTACTTGGGTGGAAGGCTACATAAGAGGGTATTTCCTCTTCCTAGTGATCGAATAATGTGTAGGGCATGAGGATTAGAGAGTATGAAATCCATTGCAGTCCAGACTTTACAACTAAAGAACACCTTGTAGTAGCAGTTAACTAGATTAGGGAGTATTAGCTGGTATTGCAAAATAATCAGAAAAGGATATGAACAAAAGTTTTGAAATGTTATGGATTCCAACTTCTGTTTCTTCTAGTAAGAAGCTACAGACAGGTGCATGTGGGCTCCATAATACAGTGTATTACTTCACCAGAGCAGTGTTTGGAAACAGTTGGCTTGATGGCAGGGGAGTCTGGTGTGTTTCACAGGGCAGATTATCTTTGATCATCTAGAAATAAAAATACCTTCAACAAAGGGAAACACATTTTGGCCTCCAGGATATCATTAACACTTACATGATTTATAAGCCTTTTTGAGTTCATTATAAAGGATTCTGTTAATACAATACCAGGTGGCTCTAACAGCATACTATAGAGTCTTGGAAAATTTGATATAGATGACAAGATACTGCTATCGTCCAACCCAGCATCCTTTCTTTTTCTATTTATTTATTTACCTTTTAAAATATATTTTATTGATTTTTTTAAGAGAGGAAGGGAGAGGGATAGAGTTAGAAACATCGATGAGAGAGAAACATCGATCAGCTGCCTCCTGCACACCGCCTCCTGGGGATGTGCCTGCAACTGATTCCTTGACCGGAACCGAACCTGGGACCCTTCAGTACACAGGCCGACACTCTATCCACTGAGCCAAACCGGTTAGGGCCTTTCTTTTTATTTTTACTTTATTTTTTAAAATAAGTCTTTATTGCTGAAAGTATTACATATGTCCCCCCATCGACCCGCTCCAGGCCCTCACCGTCCCATTGTCTGTGTCCATGGGCCATGCATACACCAGCATCCTTTCTTAATATTTTATTTGGCAAGATGGCAATTCACTGAAACATCAACTTTACTATTCCTACCATAATATTAATTTGCTTTGTCATTTTGCATCAATTTACGTAGAACATAAAAACAAAAAAGTGAGATACAGAGATAGAAGAAAAGTACCAAATATTTTCTCTAAAAGCTGGGATGATTCTTCTTCTTCTTTTTGTTTTTTGTATTTTTTTCTTAAAAATTTTTTACTTTCCTTTCTTTTTACAAACCTTGTGTCAAGGGCCGACTTTCAGTAGGTCACAGCGAGGGAACTGCTCTGCTGTGTACGAAACCCCGACCCAGAAGCCGGTCGTCTAGGAATGGTTTAGCATCAGGTTTCCCACGAACGTGCGTGGTGTGAAGGGGAGGGGGCGGCCCCCTTTCCAGCCGCACCTCGTTTCCCAGGACTCTAAAAGCTGGGATTCTTAAACCTGAAGTTGGGTCTGTGGGTAGAGTTCAGGGGCTTGAGGAACTTGGATGAAAAACATCTTTATTTTCCATAGTCTCAAAACCTTTTCTTTCAATTATGAATATCAGCAACAAACCAGAGTAGGTTAGCACTGCTCCTACCTTTGTCCCCAGCAGAAAGCCCAGGTATTCTCACATCACATTACAGGACTTGCAGATCCCTTGCAATATCATCTGTGCTCACCACTACTTCTAAGGTAGGCTATTCATTAGTCTTACCACTGGATCTTGGTTTCTGCTTCACAAAATTAAAAAAACATTTCTTATGACAATATTTCAATGTAATTGAGTTCCTTTGTATTATTATAGTTTCATTTTAAGCATTTAAAAATGGTATTCTGAGAAACTTTTTCAGATGCCCACAGTGGTCCAGTGGCAAGGTTAAGGGACTTGGCTCTTTAAACTTACCATGGAGAATAGATGTACCTTTACAATGGAGACCATGCTAGATTAGATGTCCATGGGAACATAATGTGGAGAATTGGTTTTGAATGACCCAAACTAGAAGTGTTACTTTTGCTGAGCCCGCCCCCGCCAAAGCAGCAGGCCTTGGGCTGCAGAGGCAGAACTACTTGTATTTCTTCCTAGGGTATAAGTTGGGCATCCATGGCCCCGGTCACCTTACTGAAATGACAGTCATGTTCTGGGTGGGCGGCGGCCCCTGCAGTGGCCGTCTTTGGGCAATTTGAATTGTAATTATTGGACCATTTCAGTTATTTTTTTTCTAGATAAAAGTATTTTGTTCTCTGATAATTTAGTTTGTTCCTGTTCATCTCCAGGGTCCTAGCATAGTATACTTTTAATATAAGCCATAAAAAAAGAAAAAAGAAAAAAGAGAGATAAGCCATAAGGTAGTTTTACATCATATCTGCACAGAACACATTCACTTTAAACTATATGCACTAGTCAAAAGGAAAGAGAGAAAAAAAACACATTTAAAATAGTTCAGACAGTTCCAAATAACATTCCACTTACTGTATATATGATGCAGAATGTGGGGAGGATGGGCGTTGGACTCATGCTTTCAGTGACCTGGGTTCTTGCACCTCATGGTGTGAGCATCTTGCTGCACTGAGTATGATTACAGTTACAGGTTGGGAGTGGGGTTTGGTACAATGTGTTTCCTAAATATGAGCAACTCTGCTCAGTTGAGGAAGTGGCAATCAGTTCCTAATGCTGCAACAAAACCATGTTAGACCTGCCTAAGGAATTTTCAAGGGAAACTTATTTATATTTATTTTATTTATTTATGTATATAATTCACATCCTATAAAATTCAGCATGGGAGGGTTAACATTAGTTGATTTTAACCTTGCAGATTATAGAGGACAATGCTTTAGAATAGTGTTTTGGAGTAGTAAGGACCCTACAGATGCATAAACTTTTTACTTATCCTTAAATTATGATTTTGGTAGACATACAGTGCTTCATTGAATAATGATTCAATCAACAAACGTAAATCATGAAAAGTTATTGTTCTTATTAATTTTTTCTGCCTTGTGTCTTCTTTTGAGGATCTAATAAAAATGCTCTTACGCACAGAAACAGTCTTACAATTTTGTTGGGGGCGGGGTGATGGGAGATGGTTCATGGATTTCTTTGAGCCTCACCATGAACCTTAGATTAATAGTGCCTACTCTGGCCCGGGCTGTTGTTGCTCACTGGTTAGAGCCTTGGCCTGCACACTGAAGGGTCTCGGGTTCGATTCCCAGTCAAGGGCATGTACCTGGGTTGCTGGTTTGATCTCTGGCCTCCCTCCTCCCTCCCAACCTCCCTCCCTTCCACTCTTTCTAAAAATCAATGGAAAAAATACCCCTTGGGTAAGGATTAACCAAAAAATCCAAACAACCAAAAAAGAGTACCTACTCTGAATAATGATAATTATTGTATGTGACTTTTTACCTTTGAATTTAATGTCACTTGTTTCTGTATTTGATCCTGTTGGCCTGTCCTACGACAATAATAGCAGTTACTCATGTTTACATAATTCATACCTTTTTTTGGCACTGATGGTATTTGGCTCCTTCTATAGAATGTCCCCAAAAATGTATACACTCTTTAACAGCTGATAGTTCAATTTTGAAAATGAAACGCATTTTTTAAAAAAATTATTATTATTGATTTCAAAGGGCGGGGGGAGAGAGAGAGAGAGAGAGAGAGAGAGAGAAGCATCAATTATGAAGAGAATCACTGATCGACTGCCTCCTGCATGCCCCACAACTGGGGATCGAGCCTGAACCTGGCCATATGCCCTGACTAGGAATTGAACTGTGACCTCCTGGTTCATAGGTCGACACTCAGCCACTGAGCCACACCGGTAGGGTGAAAATGAAATGCATTTAATAAACACCACCTTTATAGTTATTCAAAGTGTGTATATACATGTTTTGGAGCCACCCTATATTTTTAAAAAATTAATTTATTTTCCAAGTACATTTGACGTACAATATTCGTTTCAGATGCCCAGCATACTGATTATTATAAACCTTACAAAGCAATTGCCCCAAAGAAGCAAGTAATGAAAACTCTTTGTTCAGATTGCAGGTGAGAAGAAGTCAGCTCAGTGGCGCACAGTGGAAGGTGCACTGAAGGAACGCAGAAAGGCAGTAGATGAGGCTGCCGATGCCCTTCTCAAAGCCAAGTAATTACTCATGGACTTTAACAAGTAATTAGGGCCGCCTGGTGGCTTTCTTTGGGCTGGGTTTTCTTTGTATTGTCTGTTCGGAAAGAGGAAGCAGAGAAACCCTTTCCTCCCTCTCCACCTGTTCTTGATTTGTATTGGTATTAGGAACACAAGTTTAAAAAGGAGGGATGGAATGAAATATAATTAGGCCAAAATAAATTTGATAGAAACCTATAAAAGAGATCTTGTGAGAAGCAGTTTTTCTTTGGGTTATTGCTTCTCTAAAGAATTACTGAGCTTCTGCCATAATTTCAAGATTTTTCTTGGATATTTTGAGCAGTTTTATTAGAATTTAGAGAGTATCTCACAATCTCTTTGCCTTAATTACCTAAGTAGTTATATATAAATATAATGGGTTAGTTTTATGCCACCTTGACCTCGATTTCTGGAGGTTGGCTAAAACTAGGATCCAGCACGCAAACTAAATACAGATCAACTTCTGATGATGGAAACCTACTTACATTTGGATAAAGGTTCTCATCAACATAATGGAATCGTTATATGTCATTCAAAATGTGCTGTCTTCCTTAATGCCTGTTAGGAGATTTAAGATATTGGCTTACATTACTCCAGACCAGGGGTGGGGAATGTCCAGCCGACAAAAATTTGGTCTGCCCCCGCCCAGGCATTAGGGGTGAGTTAATGAAATGTTTGACCAAATATAGCAGGCTGATTTTAAAGTTGATCATTTTGTATGGTCCGCAAAAGCTGTTATAGAGTAAGTAAAAGGCCCTTGGCGGAAAAAGGTTCCCCACTGCTGCTCTAGACCATGAATCAGGGCTCTGGGTCTATGTTTTGTGGTGGGCAGACCATAGTCCTTCTGGCCTATGAAACATTCTGAATAGTGAGGGCTCCCCAACACTGGCTATTTGCTCATTGAGCTCTTTGGCCTCCTCCCTTGCTTTGGCCTTCTTTACACTCTCTCATTGGCAGAGGAGGCAGCCTAATCCTTGCAAAAGCCGCCATTTGGAGTGGTCTTCGTGTGGCGGGCACTGTGCCAGGTACTTGGGAATTGCCTCTGACCCCTGTTCATGCAAGCGTGTGCAGCAGAGGAGAGGCTGACCTGGAGCAGAATCCAGGTCTCCTGTTTGGCGGCCTCCGTCTTTCCTGTGCACCAGGCCTCTTCTCTGGGTCCCTCTGGGAAATCTAGTTTCTGACCGAGGTGTTTTCAGTTGTTGGCAAGGACAGCTTCTCTGCCTACTGACTGAGAAGGCATTGAGTAATTTTTTCCCCCAAAAAACTTTAAAACAATTGAATGTTGTATTTAAACTCTTTAAAAAAATTGACAAGGAATAATGCTAAATCTTTGTTTTGTTTTATTGGTTTTCAGAGAACAGTTGGAGAAGATGAAAAGTGTAATTGAAAATGCAAAGAAAAAAGAGGTTGCTGGGGCCAAACCTCATATAACTGCTGCAGAGGGAAAACTTCACAACCTGATAGTTGATCTGGATAATGTGGTCCAAAAGGTGGGGTTTTAGGTCGTTTATAAGTATTTTTTACTTTTAAATAATATCCTTTAGACAAAAGATTTTAAAAATTCAGGAAAATAATAAGTTCCTACCATATCTGTCCCTTTTCCCCTACAAAGAATATAAGTTGTTACAAATTTTACAAACTTGAGTTGGAAACAAAGTGGATTGTTCAGTATTGTTATTTTTTATAATAGGTAACATTTTTGGTTATGGTTGTTACCACTTAAGAAAACTTCCATTGTAGCAGAACTTCGGTCTGCACCTATGATCTGTGGGTAGTTTCCTGTGAGCCAGAGAAAGAGATACACGGGCACCTAGGCTGGGAGAGGGATTGCCCGAGGTATTGGAATAGAATTAGAAGGAAACAAAGACATGGCTTATGTTTCTTTTCCTGAGCTTTAGATTTCTCTCTCTATATTGTTTATGTATTCCCAACCACATGTAAAGAAATAGATGAATATAACTTCTGTTTTTTAGAACATGTATTTGTCACTTTAACCACATAACCCTTGTGTTTGTTTAGGTTGAAGCAGCTCAGTCTGAGGCTAAGGTTGTGTCTCAGTATCATGAGCTTGTGGTCCAAGCCCGGGATGACTTCAAGCGAGAATTGGACAGTATTACTCCCGAAGTCTTGCCAGGGTGGAAAGGAATGAGTAAGTCTAACTGAAGTGTTGGCACTTTTCTTTTTTCATTTTTAAACAACAGATAGACTAAACTGACTTCAGCTCCATCCATCTAGTCCAAACCCCTCTGACATGCATATCTCATTTGGCATACAGTACAGTGTTTCCAACATTTATTTCAGTCACTGGTGTGACCAGTAACACACTGTGACAGTACTCCCATGGCTTTAGCCATAGTGAACATAAATTCTAGCCAGTGTTTGATTCCATAACCCATGATTCCAGCCTGGTCTCTGCTAGTCAAGAAAAAAAAAAAAAGTTTTTTTTTATTGATATCCAAGTGAATGAAAGTGATATTGTAACCTTGATTCTGTTTGAATATTATATATATGTAAAATTATTCAATACCTTTGGTACTTTAAAACTCTTCACAATGAATTACTTAAGGTGCCCGTTACTGCTCTGTGACAACACTGCGGTTAAGAACTCCCCCAGGGACACTGCAGTGAGAAGGAAATTGGCTCTGAGGCTCTTGCCTTGCAAATGGCTCAGATTGCAGGGAACTTTGATGGCTAAGCAATTACACAGTGTACCTGCAGGGAATATATTTCATTTCCTGAAGTGCTCTGCAGGTAGCAAGAATTGGAGGTTACCAGTCTCAACAAAATCAAAATACTACTTAAATGTCAGTGTCTGTTGGAAACTGAACATCAGGTAGGACCTGAAGAACTGGTGTTAAGGTGTCAAGGCTGCATCATGGAACCATGGCTGGTCCAAGTAGCTAAGGTAAAAAAGACCAGTGCAGGAATTTTGTCTGCATTGTGGCCAGCCAGGCAGATTTAATGACAAGGCTGTCAAAAATTAACTCAGACATTTAGTATTTTTAATTCAGTTTATTGACTTAAGAAGGAGATATCAGATTCATGTTAAAGGCAAAATAAAAGCAGGAGAAAGACACGCAGTTCAGTCTGGGAACAGTGGTTCTTGTTTGCAAAGAGGGAGTGTGGACAGACTCCCCTGAGCAGGTAGTGAAGCCACTTCCGCACATTTCCCTCGGGATTTCTCCCGGGCTGAGCCTCACTGAGGTAACTTGTTATCACCCGGAGACCTTCCCTCTTCATCTTACTCCAGAAGTCACTCTGCCACATTACCTTATCATATCCTTTTGAAATTCTTTCTTACTGGTTTTTGTGCATCTGTGACATTGGAAGATAGTGTGGAGTCTCGGCTGGCTGAAATAGATGCAGTAGGTAGAAGGGGCAGGATAGGGACAGGTTGTGTCTGTGGAGAGTTAGTTATGAGTGCTATCCCTAGGAATTTGCATTCTCTTATTTAAAATACTGCCTTTGGTCTTCTCGCTAGGCTAAATTCTGCTGATTTTTAAAAATAATGTTTTATTGATTTTTTACAGAGAAGAAGGGAGAGGGATAGAGAGTTAGAAACATCAATGAGAGAGATCGATCAGCTGCCTCCTGCACGCCCCCCAGTGGGGATGTGCCAGCAACCAAGGTACATGCCCTTGACCGGAATCGAAGCTGGGACCCTTCAGTCCGCAGGCCGACGCTCTATCCACTGAGCAAAACCGGTTCGGCAATTCTGCTCATTTTTGCATGTCTGCCTTAGTTTTTTTTTTATTGTTTAAAGTATTACATGTCTCCTTTTTTTCCCTGATTAACCCCTTCCCCCGCCACTCCCATCCCCCAGCACATGCCCTCACCCCCTACTATCCGTGTCCATTGGTCATGCTAATATGCATGCATACAAGTCCTTTGGTTGATCTCTTGAAACCCTTCCCCTGCCTTCTCCCCGAGGTTGGACGGTCTTCTCAGTGCCATCTTGTCTCTGGATCTATTTTTGTTCATCAGTTTATGTTGATCATTATATCCCACATATGAGTGAGATCATGTGATATTTCTCTTTCTCTGACTTCCCATTGAAGGCGGTCGTGGTTTTCAGTGTGATTTGTACAGATCAAATGCAACTTTCATGTGAACTCACAGTTTTCAGATTTCCAAAGAAGAAAGATCAATTTCTTAATTATTTGAAATGTTAGGAGAAGCCTAGTACTGAGAACAGAGTTAGGACTGTGTCATCGTGAAATACTTTATGAACTAATGCCAGTGGAGGGTGAGAGTTACAGCTTCTATGTAAACACTAAATTGATTGCTTTAGCAAAAATAGAGATGAGTGCCTAGAAATGAAAACTCCTTTTATCTCCTCTTACTTTCTAAGATGTTAGAATTTACCTTGATTTATAGTTTTACAGTCCTTTAAATTTGTAGGAAATAAACTGTTATTTTGCTTCCCAATATTAATGTTTTTTTCTGTTTGTTCCTCATTCTTTCTTGTTTCCTTTGGGATATTTCTATTTAATTATTACTGATTAATAGCTGAAATATGTATATCTTTTTTAAAAAATTGTTTTTCTTTTTTTTTATAGCTGTTTCTGACCTAGGTGAGTAATTATGTGTCTTTTATGTTTCAAGGCTTTTGAGTCTTAAAAGACTGAAGTCTTTTTGTTTTGCCTATGATTCTTATACTGAACCATCTAAATAATAGAAAGTAGAATTATGTTGCATGTGAGAAATCCGATTTGGATGTTTTTGTCATCCATGTTCTCTCATCAACAAAATGTTTCACCAAGTGATTGGAAACCTGTATGGGGTGTGTGTGTATGTGTGTGTTTTAAGCTTTTATTTTGTAAAATTTTAAATAGTAAAAAGTCAGAAGAAAACTATAATGAACTCCTTTGGACCCATCACCCAGTTTCACCAGTGATCATCACATGGCTAGTTTTGTCTATTTCCACAGCTTATTTTGAAGCAGATTCCAACTATTATATCCTATTATAAACACTTTCAGTATATTTAAAAAAAAATAACATAATCATTATACCATTACCACACCTAAAACAGTAATAATTCTTTAATGTCATCAAATGTCTATTCAGTGTTCATATATGCCCAGTTTTTTTATAAAATGACTCGTTTTAATTGTTCTATTTGAATCAATCTACAAAGGTTTTACACAGGTTGAATTTGGTCAATAAATCTCTTACCCCCACTTTGTTTTTTGCTTTTTAGTCTAGTATAAAGGTGAATGATATATCACGTAGTATATATCACATTCTGTATTTTGCTGTTAGAGCCATAATTTTTAATCTATGGTAATATAGCAGAACACTTTTGGATTATGAAATTAGGGGAAAAACAGTGTTTAAGCCTAAATCAGAATCTTTGGGCAGGAGTGCTTTTAAAGCTCTACAAGTGGTTCTGGTGGACAGTTCTGGGTGCAGATCACTGTCCTAGATAATATCACCTGTTAAGAGTGAAAGTATCCGAACACTTATTAGATGCCTGTTGTGACTAATCATAGTCATGTATAAAAGAAAATACAGAAGTGATTCCATATGCAAGCTTTGTCGTTAGAGCAAAATTATGCTGAGCTATTAAGCCAATTTGTAATTAGTTCAGATTAGAAGTGTTAGTTTGGGTTCCTGGAAAAGAACTTAATATATACTTGAAAGATGACCAAAATTACTTTGCGTGAGATTGAAAACACCTTAGTTGTTGGTCATGAGCTATGAATTTCTGACTGCACCGAAGAAACTAAATCTGTTTTCAAATGTTAGCTACTCTGCTTTTCTTTACAGTTGTTAAAGTTAAATTTTATAACCAGTGGAAACAAGTTACCTTGCAGATATGTAGTTTTGGTGAAATAATTAACATTTTATTGTGGTTTTCTGTTTAGCTGACAAGCTGTCTACCGATGATCTGAACTCCCTGGTTGCTCATGCGCATCGTCGCATCGACCAGCTGAACAGAGAGCTCGCGGAGCAGAAAGCCACGGAGAAGCAGCACATTGCGCTGGCCTTGGAGAAGCAGAAGCGGGAGGAAAAGCGGGCCTTTGACTCTGCAGTGGCGAAAGCGTTGGAACAGCACAGGAGTGACATACAGGCTGAGCAGGACAGGAAGGTAGAAGAAACACTTCGATTGCCTGGTATTTTTAAAAAATATATTTTTATTGATTTCAGAGAGGAAGGGAGAGGGAGAGAGAGAAACATCAGTGATGAGAGAGAATCATTGATTGGCTGCCTTCTGCACGTCTCCCCATGGGAGATTTACCCCACAACTGGGGCACGTGCCCTTGACCGGAATCAAACCCGGCACCCCAGGCTGGTGCTCTATCCACTGAGCCAAACCATCTAGGGTGTGATTGACTAGCATTTAAAGTGAATCTAACTCGATTATCTCTTGAGATAATAGCAGCAGTCACTGACTAAAATGCCAGATGTAAGTCATGCCAACCCACCTCTTGAATGGAGCTTTGGTCCTTGTTGTAGTCGGGACTTCCAGGGAAACAGTAGCTGCCAGAGTGCCTTTGTGTGGAGCAGGAGCAGAAGTGTAGTGATGAGCTGCTGGCACTGGGGTTATCTAGCTTACCCTTTCCCAGGCGGCCTCTGCCCCTGAAAGCAGTGCTGGGAGAATCTCTGTTAGGTTCTGAGTATATCTTTCTCTGCCAGTATTTTTAAGTAGTTGGTGGTTAAGAGTGGGTGGACTTGCTCTTGAGTTTTCTGTCTGGGCACATCATGTGTTAAATAGGTGTCTAGAGGCTGATTTGGGAACTTGACTACTCATCCTGCCTTTGTGTCCTTTCAGCTGCACAGCTGACTACCCCCTCCTCCTCGAAACTTCCTTCCCTCCTCCCCCAGAACCACATTTTTCCGGCCTTGCTCCCACCTTGTTGGCCACTGCTTGGCCTCCTTTGCTCAGCCTCTCAGATGTTGGCATGCATTGGCATTGGTTCTGAAACCTGCCCCTTTAACCTGTCTCCAGGTTAACTTAACTAGACCTGTGGCTTTAACTAGTCCTGTGGCTTTGAAGTGTAAGCGTTACCTGTCACCTGAGACATGTATGTTGCTAGCTCCGATATTTGCCTTGCCTTCTAGTTGCCTGATAGCAGCCCACTTGTTGTCTCCCGCTGGATTCTGTCATTTCAGCCTCAGCATATTCACAAGTTTCTTGATTTTCTCCAGTTGGTCTCCCAGCTCCCCCCTCAGCTTGCGTCTCTCTAAATGAACCTACACCTGCCCAGCTGCTCAAGCAAGAAATCATGCTTAGTTGTTCCTCCATCAACTGCACATTCAGTCCATCGACAGATCCTACCAGATCTCCGTCCAAGTAAATCCCAGATCTGTTCACTTTCTCGTTCTTAATTCCTACCGCTTTCTATGTCTGTTTACACGGGCTATAGTCCTTAGAAAACATTCTGATCGGACACCAGGCTGCTGAAAACCCTGCACTGCCTGCCTGTGATTTAGTGTGAAATCCAGACTCTTAACTTATCAACAGGCCTCTTGAACTTACTCCTGTTTGCTGTGAGCCACGCTTCCCTTACTTCCCAGGGGCCCGTTTTCTTTTTGGCGAGGGGTACCTTGACTACATGTTTTTCCCTGGGGTCTTTGCTCTGCCTGGTATCTTGTTCAAGTTCCTCTCTTTAAACCTTTCTTCCAAGTTTGGGTGTCACCTCAGCAAGGCCATACCTAACCCTTCAATCTAAAGTAGAGCCTCTATATTTCTCTTTTATACTGCCCTATTTTCTTAAAAACAAGTTTCACAATTTAAGATGTTCATTTAGTTTATTGTCTGATTGCCTGAATACCACTGCATCTAAGCATATCATAGGCACTGCCTGCACAGGGCTCCCTCTCCATAAATATGCACTAACTAAATGGATTCACTTATTAATTTTATTGTTTCTGAGAATAAGCCAGCTAATGAATTGTAGGTAATCAGCATTAAATAACTTGTAATATGACACAGGACTAATTGTTAGGCAGGGCTTTTCATAGTTTGGTTTGATTTGGCCCACATTGAATCTAAAGTAATAGAAAATAAGCACTTTCAGAGCAGTTTTGTTTAAAAGCGTGTTCAGCAACTGCCAGATATTTTCTTACCAGTTTTTCACAGTGGGCATTATTATTCACAGATGAGAAAGTGAAGACTTGAGAAGATACATCATTTCGCTAGGGTCACACACATGGTTGTGGTGAGGCTGTGTTTGAGCCCAAGTCTCTATAGTGACCTTTTCCCTATGATCTGGGATTTGTTCATTCTCAGGGTGGGGGGTGTGATTCGGGAAATGACAGTTTGCTTTGTGTAGGAGGCAGCCTGGTGATACGGAAGAAACACAAACTTGGAGCCAGAGAAACTACTGTTTGAAATTAGATTTCTGCCATAACTGTGTGACCTTGTTTGAGGAGCCTTTCAATGTTCAGCTTTCTGATTCAGAGAAGAAGTAGAAGTAAAGATGTGTAGGCTTGTGTGGCACATCACAGGGGACCAGGACATGGAGGCTCTGTCACCATGGTGACTGGTCTTCTCTTCTCCTAAGAGCATAAGTGGGGAACTGGGGACTAATCGTTAGTTTGGTTTCACAGGTAGAGGAAGTCAGAGATGCCATGGAGAATGAAATGAGAACCCAGCTCCGCCGACAGACTGCTGCCCACACTGATCACTTACAAGATGTGCTCAAGGTGCAGGAACAGGAACTGAAACAAGAATTTGAACAGGTGAGGACCTCTTGTAAAACACTGATTCCCCTTCCCCTTGCTGTTCATAGCGATCTCTCCTTTATTTACTTATGTATATGTATATTTTAAATATAATTTTATTGATTTCAGAAAGGGAGAAGGGGGAGAGAGAGAAACATCAATGATGAGCGAGAACATTGATTAGCTGCCTCCTACATGCCCCCTACTGGGGATCGAGCCCACAACCCAGGCATGTGCCCTGACAGGGAATTGAACTGTGACCTCCTGGTTCATAGGTTGACACTCAACCATTGACCCACACCGGCTGGACCATTTATATATTTTTAATCCTCACCTGGGGATATGTTTGATTTGAGAGAGGAAGGAGGGGTTGAGAAACATCAGTCAGTTGCCTCCTGATAGGATCGAACCTGCAGCCTTTTGGTGTATGGCACAACACTACAACCAACTGAGCCACCCGGCTGGGGCTCTCCTTTCCTTTTAACGTGCTTTGAATGGCATTCCCTCTGGGGATATGGAAGATGGGGAGGATTGCTAATGGTACCTACCCTTGGAGTGGGGGCTTTTGTATGTTGCACAACTGCTCCTTTTTACATAAAGGTGTACCTTTATGTTATTAATCACGTGTTTTATATCTGTCCTGTCATTTGGAACCTTCAAAGCTTTAAGGAGGGTTAGTACATGAGGCTTTATGAATGCAGATACTAGTACTTGACAATGAGTCCATTCAGCCAGTGCCTAAATATTTATGAGTGCCAGCCCCGTGCCAGGCAGTGCCTGCTATATGCTAGGATGCAGTGGTGCTCAAGGCAGACCATCAGGCAGAACCAGTCGTTCGACAAAAGGGACATCTGGTTGTGATAGTTGTTTTTAGAAAGTAGGACCCTGGGGAATTGACACTGCTTCATCCCCATAAACCCCTGTGATTGTGTGGCAGTTCCTAGATTTTTATATTTTAGGAAACCTCCCAGAAAGGTTAAATTTGGAAATCACTAGGATACCTTTAATCATAATTAGTTTCTACTCCACAAGTCCTTTATAATATAGAGGATATTGAATACAATTTAATTATTATATTTGTGTGGCAGTACAATTACTTTCTATTTTCTCATTTTCATAGTCTCTTCTGCTAGTCTGCCTCTAATGTTAGCTTCCACTAGTAAATTTGTATAAAGTTCAAATACATAATGTAGGCGTTTTCATGACAACTATGTTGATACTTTAAAGGCTCTCTTTGCTTTTGGAGATAAGCAGTTGCTGGAAGACTTTAGTGTCCCAGTGAGTGACGTGCACTGACCCTAACCTAACCCAATGCTTCTGTACACTGTTTACTTTAGGACCTGTCGGAAAAACTTGCCGAACAAGAATTAGAGTTTCGTCGGCTCAGTCAGGAGCAAGTTGACAACTTTACTCTGGATATAAACACTGCCTATGCCAGACTGAGAGGAATCGAACAGGCCGTTCAGAGTGAGTCCTTGGGCCTCTTAGATCGTTATGAGGATAGTGGAATGTGTGCATCAACATGAGGGCATACAGATGAATTCACTGTAATAAACTATTCATTTGTTAGAAAATAAGCCCGATTTGGTAAATTTGGAACATAGAGTAAACTGAGAGGAAATTTAAAAGAATCTAAAAATTAAACCTAAGTAAGTTGACAGACATGAGCTCACCATTTACGAGGCAGTTTACCCAACAGGCTTTGGTTATGTCACGTGTCCTGATGGAGAAAAAGGTCAGTGTGGTCACGTGCTTGCCTCTAGGCTGTGCTGACTGCCTCCAGCCCTGTTAGTGTCTCTGGTCCTGGTGATGTGCTGGTTCCACCCACCAAATGGACAGTGGTTATGCTGAGGCCTCCATGTACCACATTGGAAAGGAAATCTTAACAATGAAGATGTTGGTAAAACGGGTTTCTTTGGGGTCTTATGCAAGTTTTTTGTCAGAAGAATAGTCCATTAAGTGTATTTGAAGTCTTCCATCCCTTTTCGGGAGGTTTTTGGTGGCCTTAGCATAAGTCATAGCCTAATTTAAATGTTTCCTTCTCACACATTTTTACAGATAAACATCTGAATTAGATGTCAACACTGTCCTGGATGTCACAGAAAGGAGACCAGGTTGTGCTTGTGCACATATATCTCAGTTTTCTCCAGGGCCAAGTCCTCACCGAATTGTCGTGGCTTGTTGCCTCCCCTGAAGAGGCCAGCCAGGAAAGAACACTCAGAAATAAGTGGTGGGTGGGTTGGAGGAGGCTTTGTGCTCCATCTTCCCATGTGTGGATTTAGCTTATTGAAGGCACATCATTTCTCTGGATGTATGAAGAGGATATTAGTCGAGTGGAAAGAAAAGTTTTTCTTTGCCTTTGTTTTCTTTATAGGTCATGCAGCTGCCGAAGAGGAGGCCAGAAAAGCCCACCAACTCTGGCTTTCGGTGGAGGCACTCAAGTACAGCATGAAGACGGCGTCTGCAGAACTGCCCACGGTCCCGCTGGCTAGTGCTGTTGAGGCTATCAAAGCCACCTGTTCTGATAGTGAATTTGCCCAAGCTTTAACCGCAGCGATCCCTCCAGAGTCCCTGACCCGTGGGGTGTACAGTGAAGAGACCCTTAGAGCCCGTTTCTATGCTGTTCAAAAGCTGGCCCGGAGGGTAGCAATGATTGACGAAACCAGAAATAGCTTATACCAGTACTTCCTCTCCTACTTGCAGTCCCTGCTCCTATTCCCGCCTCAGCAACTGAAGCCACCCGTGGAGCTCTCCCCTGAGGATATAAACACATTTAAGTTACTGTCATATGCCTCCTATTGCATTGAGCATGGTGACCTGGAGCTGGCAGCGAAGTTTGTCAATCAACTGAAAGGGGAGTCCAGACGAGTGGCGCAGGACTGGCTGAAGGAAGCCCGGATGACTCTAGAAACTAAACAGATAGTGGACATCCTGACAGCATACGCCAGCGCTGTAGGAATAGGAACCACTCGAGTGCAGCAGGAGTAAGGCCTAGAAGTTTTGTCAGAGGAAGTCAACAGTAATACATGAAGGGTTAGCAGCAGGGTCTCAGAATTGTCTAGAAAGGGGCAGTTACAAATGCTGTTCTAAATGTTAACACCTGTGGCATTTATATTATTTCCACTTGCTATCATGTCAGTGAACTCCAGGAGTACTTTCTTTGCAACTTGTGCAACATTTTCTGTTTTTCAGGTTTTACTGATCAGGCTGTGAGCCAATCAAAATGATGTTTGTGATCCCTATTATTATTGATTTTGCCCCTGGAGCAAACTGAATAAAACAGATGAAAACTGGTAGCTTATCTCTTTTCAAAAAGTATCATTACTAGCCTGTGTGTATAGAAATTTCTGTGGGAAGCAGCAACAGCAGAGGTAGGAAGTTCTTCCTGTGCACTCTCCGAAATGCAAGGGTTCCTGGTGGTAAAC
>NW_006290778.1:724888-743843 GCF_000327345.1 Myotis davidii
CCAAAATGCCATATATTTAGAGGTAGATCGTTCTAGTGATTAAAAGGCACTAGAAATTTAGGGTGCCCCCCTAAAATGTATGCACGTTTAACCCCTTCCCCGGCAGAAACGTGTATACTCGTTTTCACAAAATGTTCTTTTTCAGTCGACGAGTATACTAAGAAAATATGGTAAAAAAAATATGGTTTATAGGAAGACGAGTTACAAACTGTTTTCATAACCAGCATCAAAAATACTATATAGAACCAAAATAAAAAAATTAGTCTGAAAAAGAAACGTTTTTAACAAAAAAATTGTTGGGGAAGGGGTTAATAGCTGATAATTTTGAAAATGAACCATATGTTAATAAACACTGACTTTATATTGTTCAAACTGTATACATTTTTTGGGGACATCCTGTAGTACATATCCCAGACTTTGATTGGTATCACAGGAAAGTTGTATATTATTTTGGGACCCAACACACACAGTGTACCACTTAGTATTTGGCTGAGAGGCATTTGTAAGTGCCTAAGAACCAAGGGGAAAGGAGCTGAGTCAGCAGAAGCTTCCAGGTAGCCAGGTTCTTGGAGCTGCAAAGCAAGATCAAAAGGCTAATCTGCCCAATCTGTCCTTCCGCTCATTTGCTTTAATGTGTCAAGGAGCTAATGACACAGTGCACATGAATGCATAAGCATAAGCAGCTTACTGAAACCCCCACCCCCTTGTCCCTCAATCAGATGTCAGTTTAGGAGAAAACACGAACCAATGCTTACGTTTCTGAGGACAGGAATGGCTCCTGCCTAGTGAGGATGGTGGAAGGGATCAGATGGGAATACAGTGCAGTGCCCATGAATAGCAGTCCTGGAGGGTAAGCACGAGGTGCTCACCTGCGAGAACTCCTGGGGGGTGGGGGTGGGGCCTCAGTGCATCTGGGAGCCAGGTGAGCAAAGCAGCCTGCAGGAGAGAATCCCTTGTGAAGGTAAGCACACTTCAAGCCTCAAGTTCATGTCAGCTTCCACATTTCAAAGTTATGATGGTAAGAGACAGGTGCTAGAAATAGAGGCAAGCCTAACTTGATTACAGCAACACACAATCATGTCAAGACATTTCAATCCGCTTGTCAGGACAAGCCCATTCATTCATTCATTCATTCACTCACTTTAGAGAGGAACATCAATGATGAAATGGACCGAGCCCACAACCCAGGCATGTGCCCTTGACCAGACTCAAACATGGGATCCTTCGGTCTGCAGGCCGACGCTCCATTCACAAACTGGCTAGGGCAGTACAAACGCTTTTAGACACTGTGATTACAGCACAGCTTAAGGTGCCCGCAGACAAAATGAGGATGGGAGAGAATGGGGGGAGATGGAACACTCGTGCCAGCCCCGTCCTGCGGGACTGGCAAAGGCTTATATAACAATGATGGAAACATACACGTGGACATTGGTTATTTATTTACAGCCTTCATTTTCCCAGTTGTGCAGCCTAAACTCTTGCCATTGTCATTTAATCGATTCTAAGATGTACAGTTCCCCTCATATAAATATCCCTGAAATTGGGATACTATTAACCTAGTAGCAAAAGTGATGTAATTGTAGGCAGTCCTTTAGACACCTCTGAGATAAGGAAATACCAGCGTCACAGCATCAGCCGACAGCTCAAGTTCAGAACGGGCAAATGAACCACACCGATGAAGCAGTGTGAGGTCGGCAGGCAGGCCCCACAGGGGTGCAGAGATGCTGCAATCAGCTCTGCACCTCACAGTGTGGATCCAAAGAACTGAAAATGGTAGCGCTGCTTCTGCTTCTGTTTAAACCATAACCTTGAATGGACGCTTTGGTATCAAATAAGGACTATAACCTTCAAATAGGTTAGTGTTGTAGCAACTATATTTCAAAGTTCACCAAACCTATATTCTGGTTTATTTCATATCCTGGTTAAATGTTGACATCCCATGCTAGGCCACAGCTTCCCGACTGGCCCACTTTTATTTGCCTCCACTGATGTCACTGTCGCTGTCACTGCTGCTGTCACTGTCGCTGTCACAGGCAGGCAGGTGTCCCAGGGCTTCCCTGTAAGGAAATAAAGGAGTTACACTGCAGCTCAGTCCTGGGGCCGGGAATTCTGCTGCTTCACTAAACGGTATTAACAAAGGAAAAGGGTCCTACAGCCAAATCTACAGGTCCCCCTATGCCGTACAACACTGAAACTATCGTTAAATCACTTGCTGACACTTTGCAAAGAAAGGAAACCAAGAGGGTAGAGAGCTATTCACATTTGAACGGGCAGATTCAAATCTGACCATTTGAATGGTCGGCTCCATTTTCCCTCATGGGGACAACACAGTAGCCACTTACTTTTGCTCCTGGCTGAGTGCAAAGTCAGCCATCACTCTCTGGGTGAGGCCCTCACAAACAGGCAAGCTGAAGGCACTCGCCAGCTGCACTATTTCAATGGCCTGGGCAGGGCTGTTGGATGCTTTGGCACTGTCCATAAACTCATTCAGCAGCTCGCTTCTGCAAAGCAAAGGCAGGATGTCAACATTCCTCAACTGAAGCCTAACCACCCCACGCACAGCTGTATGTGCAGAATCTAGCATCTTAGAAAGTACAATCATAAAAGCCCCAACTACAGCTTTGGAGGCAAAGTTGCATGAAGACTCAGGCTAACAGGCCACAGAGAAAACAAACAGGCTCGCTGTGCCCTTCCTAGGGGTCTGTCAGCGTAGTCCCAGTGCTGTGACCACTGATCACAGGCAATAACCCCGCGCCTGCCTGGGGGGTGAGAGCGACCGTCCATTTGCTTGCCTATCAGAGCGCCCAACTGCTGCGGCTGAGGTCCAGCTGAGGTACGTGAAGAAATGCCAATCATCCCACGGGAAGAGTTGAGCCCATTTAAGGACGTACCCAGGCAGGCAGGCCTGTCACCTTCAACTTACCGAGGGATCTTATTATGCTTCCTGAACAGCCCCAGCATTTTCCTGTTGGAGAGGAGAAGGGAAAGGCCATGAAGGCTGAGGGACCGAAGGCAGTCCTGCGATGAGCTGTCCTTCCACCTGCAGGGGAAGCTCTGCAGGTGCACATCTGTGAGCTCCATGGCTCTGGCCCTGTCTGTTCACCACTCAGGTGCTTCAAAGGCCTCCTTCCAAACCTCATGTGTGTACCTGACAAGTTTCAGTTAGTCTGAGTGTTGCTGGAGAGAACTGCTGGGGTGTGTCTCTAGGCAGCTAGAAGACAGGGCGCACTAGCGTGTGACCTCGTTCCTCTCTTGCCATCCAGTAAGAGTCCGTGTATTGTAAAGTGACGTATGAAGAGCAGGCTCAGATCGAGGCATGTCTCATGTACGTGCTCACCACCGCACTGCCACACGCAGAACGGAGGAAAAACACGTACACTCAGCTCCCATAACTCAGCTGAGGTCCGTACCCCTGCGCCAATCATCACAGCCTGATTCATAGCAAGTGTCTCAACCTGCCTGAGGGCACAGATTCGAGCGTCAGTGTCTGGCCAACAGCATCGCAGGTCATGTGTGTGATCCGCGGTCCTAAGACCGTGGAGGCAGTAGGCCTTCCTGGGTTTTCCTGGAGATGGTGAACAGCCATCTGAACTGACAACTGAGTGTTCACATTAAGTTCCTTTCATGTGCTGAAGCAGTGCACACAGTATGCCCCTCACTAACTCTCAGAACTAACATTCACATCCAACCAGGATGACCCCTACATAGGATTCTTCTGCTGACTCCTCCGCAGGTCTCCAGGCACCAACACTGACATTAGTGTGGCACAGAGCAAAGGCGGGCTCTGGTCAAGGCATGTTTAATACATTCGGGTAAACACCACTGTCCTGAAATCCCAGTCCATTTTAAGCTGGGTGGTGGGCGAGCACCCACAAGTCAAATACTTGAATAAACCAAATGCCCAAAACACTTTAAAAAATACAATCCATTCATCACTTTACTCTATGGAAGTGGACAGACAAGTGACTTACTTGCCCAGACAGAAAGGTCATAATGGAAAATTAGCCCCCTGTCCTCTCTTTATCACATAGAGTGAGAGGTCTTCTTCCAAAAGTTTGCTTTTCAGTTTTTCTGCAAGTTCCCATAGAAAACCCATTTGACTCCTGATAAATGATACATCATACAGCCACATCTGAGACTCTCCTGACCAGGGTCAATGTCCTCTGAGATGCAAGTGCAGTGCTGCTGGCTGACACGCGTGGAACTGAACTCACCAGGCGTCCTGGGTCCTCCCGGCCCGGAGGAAGAGGACAGCTGTGCAGTTGAGAGCGCTGGCTGGCCATTGCGGGGCCATCTGCCTGCCATCCTGACTTTCGAAAGTAGACTTGATGTCCGCGGCACAGTCAGCGAACGCCTCCTGGAGCTGGAAGGCTGCACAGTCAGAACTGCTAACTGGTTTGATGAGAACTAAGTTCAAGAGACTCCACAGGACCAAGAACAGTGTCTGAGCAATGAGCAATGCACCCGACCATCTGAACACATCACATCTGTAGCACACACGTAACATGGAAAAAATAAAGCACCGGCCCTGGGGTAAGCCAGGGCCTTTGTTCTAGACAGACATTCATTTTCATGCCAGCTGCTACTGCCCGGACAGGAAGAAACCATTCTCACGTTGCTGGCTCTGAATGATAGGAATGAGTGGCTTATAGAAATGGTGTGTAATTCACACCTGGGTGCAGACAGCGGGATGCACCACAATGTCAGATGGAGCCAGGAAGGCTCCCCTCCAGGCCCTCAGTGTCAGAGGACAGACTGTTAGCACATCCAATGCTGACATGACACGGGCACACACCTACCTCTGCTGGCTGCGGGTCCCTGGCCATCAGCATCAGAATCTCCTCCTTCAGGTCGCTGCGGAAAGCGTGACCATATTCTTTACTATCTTGAAACAAAAAAGGAACGCAGTGGGAAGTGATCACCATCATGTACAGCCAGTCCTCTCTGGCGGACCTTTACCTACTGTCAGCTGTCACCCCTACTTTCAGTGGGTAAATGTAAGCTGCTGACATGATCTATGCCAGGTTTATTTCAGGAAAGAAATGCAGAAAACTAGCAGCTGATCGGTGTTAACAATGGATAAAAGAGCAGCGAAAGCCAGCTGCTCCCGGCAGTGTTACCACAGCAGGCACACTGCACCTGAGCCGCACCAGCTCTAATGGGGAGATCCTGTTTTACAGCATCTGAGAATTGCCAGTGACCTTTAATAATCATTAGTGCAGGCTTATGAAGTAGGGCAGGGCAATAGCCTCAATGTCTCAGACATGGAAACTTGAGGCAGATAAAAACTTACTTTATGATCAGCATCTTCTGCAGCCAGTTCATACACAACCCGCTCCCTGCTCCCCCAACCCCCTTTCTCCCACACAGAGTCAGGGCTGTTTCCTAGAAACCTGAGTATCACTGTCTGCCTAGCAAGTGACCCAGTGATGAAAAGACAGTAGCGAGGGACAGCCCTTGGGGTTTGAAACCTGCACTTACTTTTAGGGAGTGCTACATGATTAGCATGGATTCTAATCTTCCCTTTGTCGTATCACACAACAGGCACATAAAGCCTAGCCTTTTCCTGTCGCTAGGAGCTAATTTGGGCCATTTAAAATATATTTTCACTCATGCAATTTGATATGCAACATAAACAAGTGATCTTGAAATAAAACAACTAGTATGTTCACTTTAGTCCAAAATGGAAGTTTCCATCCCTAACAACGTTAACATGTTTGTTAATCAAAGTGCAGGACAAGGACGGGCAACAGGTCTGGACACACAGCTGAACGGACCTTTCCAAACCTGAGGAACCATGTCCAGCCTGTTGGCCACATCCAGTGCTTGGAGCAGATCCATCAGTGTCTGGGAATGGGGGAAGAAGACCTGGTGAGGAGAAATACACATACATTCAAAAAACATGAATCAGCAAAGATAACAAAAAAGACATAAAATGACGCATGAGAAGAAATCATCTTACGGAAGGTACCAGGTCCTTGTACCATTGCAAGGTGACATCAATTTGTTCCATGAGACACAGCAAATTGAAGAACTTGGAACTGCAATGAAGGAGAAAGTATGTTTAGTCTAAAATCCCAAACAAGAGCGGAACGATTAAATTCCAGCATAGTTGTATGAGAGTGTGTGACAAAGAATTTACAAACAATTGACAAATTACAAAAAATTTCAAGTAACATGGGCCCACGCTAAACCAGGAGGTGCTGACGGTGCTGTCCGGCCTTCCCAATGAGACCTCTTACCCCCACTTGCCCTGTACGACGGCCTCCTCTCATACTCTGAGGCCCATAGGGAGTAGACAGAACAATATTCACTTTAAAGATTCAGTGTGAAGAGCGGATTTGGGCATACAGAAGATAATCATCACACACCTAGCAACAACCCAATTCCTTAAGTTCTTGTTTTTAATCTGCCTAGAAGAAAATCCATTTAAGAACTCTCATTGTGCCCTGGCCGGGTGGCTCAGTTGGTTGGAGCATTGTCCCATACATCAAAAGGTTGTGAGTTCGATTCCCAGTTGGGGCACTACAGCAGACAACTGATCAATGTTTCTCTTAGATCAATGTTTTTCTCCCTCTCTCAAATCAATAAAAATATCCTCGGGTGAGGTTGAAGGAAAAAAAAGACTGATGAAATCTTTAGGGACCTTCACTGCTGTAAGTTAAAAAATATAAAATAGGAGGGCATACGGAAAAAAGGTATGTGTTTAATGTTACAAAGGAACTCAGTGCGGCAAACCAGCTTTATTTACCACTATCTAAACTTCCCAGTGCTCCACCAACATGTACTGTTGAGAAGGGCCGTGCTGCCTGAAATTAGAGATGTACAGGGAGGGCCACCACCAGCCTTCCACTCGCAGCCTCACATAAAGGTTGCACGAAGGTGCTCCATCAATGCCAAAGGATGCAGACCAACACACTTACTAATAGAAGTTTCGCCGATGATCGGGTCCAATGAATTTCCGGTTGTCTCCAGTGTTTAAAAGGCCATGTACTTGGTAAGCAAGTTCTAGATCTTTGAGAAAGGAGCACTGAAAATTTGTAGGTAATAAGCATCACTCTTAGAGATTGTTAGCAGCCAAACACCCGCTCATTATATATATAAAAAAAGTATAGTTACTTGTGGGAACATTTATGCTGATTCAACATATTACTGGTTGACACCAAATGAGATAAAAGAAATTGGGGGAAGGGGATCCCTAAACCAACCCCCAAGTTCTATAAAATTTAAAGCAAAATGATTTTGACCTAGTAATTGTATCTTTAGAAATCAATCCTATGAAAACACTAGGTTCCATCTGTCGCTCAGTCAGCAACAGTGTACAAGCAAAAACCCATGAAATGACTGTAAACCCAGCACAGGAGAGTTAAGTAAACTGGTCCTTCCCTCCTATGAACAAACACAGCATCATGGAAATGTGCCCGTGTGTGCTCTCTGCATACGGAGGAAAACCTGGAAGGACACACTAAACTGTGAAGCAATGCTCCTCAGGGAACAGGACATGCTACTGATTCTGAAGCTGCCTGAAGTTTTTCCTGTATTTGCATGATAAAATGAAAAAATGACTTAATAGCAACCAGCATCAACATGTTACCACAGGCAAATATGAAATACTCTAAAACCTTATCTGAATGAAGGTATGAAAGACAAAAAACAAGAATACAATTAACAAAGGGTAGAGATATAATGTGATTTAGTATAGATTTTAGAAAAAGAAGAGCCAAAGACATCAACAGGCCTAGCAGGTGCAGCTTAACGGTAGACCGTTGACCCATGAACCAGGAGGTCATGGTTCGATTCTAGTCAAGGGCACATGTCTGGGTTGTGGGCTCGATCCCCAGTAGGGGGCATACAGGAGGCAGCTGGTCAATGATTCTCGCTTATTATTGATGTTTCTATTCCTTTTTCCCTCCCCATTCCTCTCTGAAATGAATAAAAACATTTTTTTTTAAAATAGACATCAAGTCAGGAAGCAAAAGAATCAGGTAGAGGCCTCCCCCACCCACGCCAACCACAGATGAATTTAGGGAATGGATTAAAAGAAAAAGTTAAACAAATGGTACTTACAACTTTCATGGCTGACTGAAAAAACATATCTGAAAATCAAAATTCAGAAGAGCCTTGGTTATGCTAGATAAAATATATTTTCAAGTCATTCATAAAAATCGTGGCAACAATACCAGCAATGTGTAAGATAAACCCGAAGGAATAAAAACACAAGTGGGGAGGGAGCACACAGCAAGTGTACACACATTGTGGCTTTCTCTGAACAACCACCCAACATGACTGAGCTCAAAGAAACCCTGTCCCACCAAAGGCCTCTGATCCCACAGTCAGAAAACAAGCTCTGGGACATACCATCATCCGGGTCCTGTGGTGAGAACTTCTTCCCCATGATTTCGTTCATGATGTCATAGATCACGAGGGAGGAGCCTTTCGGAGGGTTTTCTGCAGAACAAGCAAGCAAATGGGTTTTTATCATGAGTCCACTTCCTGCACCATCAGGACACTGAGCACCAGGTTGGCCGGGGCACCTGCTGCTACAGGAACAAAAGTGCCCACAGAGTGGAACGCTCCATCAGGCCTGGGACAGTCACACGTCTTTGTCCACGTGCTCCTGATGGAGACATTTCCCTTCTGTCGGTCTCCACTTCAATGAACAATCACAGCTTAATGTTCACTGAGGTGGAGACAGATGGACACACACACACACACCCCCTCACCAAGAGAACATACTTAGAAAACAAACATGGCTCTTGTGAGTCATCGTTTTGTGTTCCTTTTAGATATAATCAGGCTGACAGTCCAAGAAAAAGAAAACTACAATGAATGGATGTGGGCAGGTCTTTAAAATCACACGACCTGAGTATTAATAGGTCAGAAAATACTACAGGTGCAATATCCCCAAATATATCACACTCTAACCACATTTCCTTCCTTACCTTATCCACATGCAAGTGATCACAGTTTTAATGACAGCACAGATGTAGTTTTTAAATTCCCTCAAGCGTGTTTCCATTTACTAGCAAGCTAAGTACTTTACACATTAGGTGGTAATATATTTTCTTATTATTTATTCATTATTTTAAGCTTTCTCCTGTGGGTCAATTCCTAGAAACTGTTACTGCAGGCAGCCAATTTACATACATAAGATACACGGGGGGAAAAGACCTGACACCCCGCTTTCAACCTACTCCCAAGGTCATGGGTGTTTCTTAGGAAGCATCAGTACCACTGACCTTGGTGAGCAACTGGACCAGGGAATGTGTGATGGTACTAAGGAAGGGAGAGGCTCTAGGGTCAGTCCACTACACTGTCACCAAGGTTGAGTGAAATTTTAGAAGATACCTATTTCCAATATAAAGTCAGTTACCCGTTCCCTCCACCCTAAAAGATAGCAAATTTCTTTATAGGCGAGGATGCAGATTTTGTTAAATTACCCCTCTAGCCCTAGCTGGTTTGGCTCAGTGGATAGTGTGTCAGCCTGGGGATTGAAGGGTCCTAGGTTCAATTCCAGTCAAGGGCACATATCTGGGATGTGGGCGTGATCCCCAGTAGGGGGCGTGCAGGAGGCAGCCAATCAAAGATTCTCATCATTGATGTTTCCATCTCTCTCTCCCTTCCTCTCTGAAATCTAGAATAAAAGTATATTCTAAAAAAATTAGCCCTCCAAAATACAGACAATGAAGTTCTTCTGTTTTTATATATAAAATCTATTGCAGGAGATGACTAGAATGATAATTTCTGAACCCAGGTTCTTTCTCAAGTTGGGGCAAATGAATAAGAACCAACAGACATAGTGTTTACTGTGTGCCCCCAAGCCTGGGACTAGACAATGTGCACAATTCATTTAGTCATTACACCTGATGGTATCACAAAGGAAGGTATCCAGGGCCTTCAGACAGCGCTGGTAAATGCTGGAGGTGAAATTTCAACTCAGGTGTGCCTTGCTCCAAAGTCCATTCAACAGGCCACAGCTCCCAACAGGGACTGGCTGACCTAAAAGTAGGTGGCATGCATTAACTGGTTTGGCTCAGTGGATAGATCGTCGGCCTGCAGACTGAAGGGTCTCAGGTTCAATTTCGGTCAAGGACATGTACCTTGGTTACGGGCACACCCCCTGCTGATTGATGTTTCTCTCTATCCCTCTCCCTTTCTCAATAAAATATAATAAATAAAAAGTAGGTGGCAAATGGAGCCTCAGGAGTCTCCCACAAAAGACTTCAAAATATGATCAAGGTTACTGTGGGCAGCACAGTCCCACAACCTCCTGCAAGGATGGAAATGGTCTGCACCTATATCACTGGACAAACCAGTCAGCAGTCCCACGTGGCTACTGAGCACTAATGCTCAGTAACAATGGAATGTTAAATCTGATTTAATTTTAATTAAATAGCCACATGTAGTAGTGGCTATTACATTGGAGAGCAAAAGGTACTCCCAACTAAAGTACCTTCTGATCATTTCTAATTGTACGCCAACACTGTGAGCACATTTAATGACCCCCTCCTGTCCTGCTCGCTTTACATTTCATCACAAAGAAGGATATTACCTTCAAAAATTTTAGTTCAGACTGTAGATTAATATGTGCATTTTCTATTCTTAATTCACATGCAGGAAGAAAGTCTTCAACAATTAACCACATAAACTTAAGTATGCTGGATGAATTTTCTCCATAAATTAATGTAACATAATGTCATACATACCATGTTGATAAAACAGCTGAATAATATAGTGGTATGTTGCAAGTGAGGGTTCTCCAATTTCAGGTGCATAGAAAAAAAAAAGAAATACGTCAACCAACTACAGCTATCCAAAATATAGCTTATTGAGGTATAGTGAACTAAAAGCACATTGATGTTGGTATTTAAATAAAAGATGATACATTTCTATTCCTTTGAACAAAGACATTTCCCAGCAAATCTGATTAAGGAAAAGGTGGAGAGGCATCATAAAGATCGATTACTTTTAAAGAGCCCAGACACCTGTTACTAAATGTTATGCCTAATGTGCTTGTGTATTATGACCCTTCACTTAAGAACACCAAAGCAGCCCGCTGGTGTGGCTCAGTGGTTGAGCATCGACCAATGAACCAGGAGGTCACAGTTTGATAGCTGGTCAGGGCACATGCCCGGGTTGTGAGCTCAATCCCCAGTGGGCACACAGGAGGCAGCTGATCAATGATTCTCTTTCATCATTGATGTTTCTACCTCTCACTCCCTCTCCCTTCCTCTCTGAAATCAATAAAAAATAAATAAGAAAAAAAGAACACTAAAGCATACCAATGGAACAGATTCCCAAAACAACCTTCAATAAAGTAATTACAGAAAGTTATAGAGCACATTAGCACACAGGTTCAAACACCTACTCATGCTAGAAAATGTCCTGGGATTTAAAACTAGCTAACTGTAAGTGAACAATTCTCCCCTAAAAAAGTGCCTGAAATACTAAAAGAGCGTTTTAGTCTGCTATAAGGAACATGGAGATAATACGGGCACTCCCGACATGTCAATGCACATTACATGCGCCAGGTGGACAGGGAAATCCCTACATGTTATGTAAATGGAAAAAAGAACAGTTTCCTTTTTGCTTGTGTGAACCTGAAGCTTCTCATCAGCACTATCTTGGTCACTAGGACGCATCCTCACCTATTCCGATGGCTTTCATTTCACGTAAGGTCTGTAAGGCTGGCGATTTTCCAAATGCATAAAATCTTCGAAGACACTTCAGAATGGTATTAAAAGTCTGTAGATTTGGTTTCACGTTCTGTGCAACCATTTGTTTCAGCAGCTCCTAGTTGAATTAAAAACAAGTATTTTTTTTAAGCCTGGGTAGATAACTTTTCCAATAAAGAAATATTATATACTAAAGAAAGAACTTGGCTCTCTGACTATATCTAAAGCAGGTTACTATATCCCTAATTTAAGAATTACCTATTAGGGAGTAAGAACAGTGTCAGTTACCCCACCTCCACCTTATCAAGGTGTCCAACTGTCTTTAGCCCTCTGCCCAGGAAATCTGAGACTCAAGCAAAAAAGTAGACTAAAAATTGGACTGTGCATTTTTCCTTTTTTAAGTGAGTGGTATGGTATAAAACATGTTTCTACTCAATCCTGCAATTTCACTTTTATTAAACTTACTTGATAATAATTTTTCAGATAATACACGTTATTACTGTAATAAAAAACCTATTATGGGAAATAAATGAGTAAAGGAACCTGGTCTTCCTGAATTCTAGCTGTATGCTCTGGACAAAGTAACTTCCTTCTTGCTGTCAGACACAGGTGACAGGTAGCAGGATTGCCGGAAGGCGTGAACAAGGAGCCACCCTCTGAGAGTCCAGTGACAACTGCCACGAAGATGCTCAATGAATGCTGTCTCCACCCCACGTATTTCTAGATATTTCAGGCCTATGTAAAGACACAAGGGTTCCTCCTTACCAACATGTTATTCCACTTCTCATCAAATTTCTCATTCATCACTGCTGTTGCTTCAATCAATGAATTGAAGGTGTTTACATCGGCTGTAAAAGAAAAAAAAAATTGGGGGTGAAGATTAACTCTAAATCACTCAATTTAAGGCAACTGATCCTGCATGGGTGGCTCCTAGTTCATTACGACGTGTCCACAAAGGTAGAAAACCACTATTTACTGGCTCTCTACTCCTGTTTCAAGCATCAATATCACAGGAAAAGATTAAAAATGACATAATGGATCAAGACCCAAAGATTTTATAGATTTTTGAGAGAAGCAAAGGAGAAGAGAATTTGCCAAACACTGACCATGGAGTCTGTTGTTTAATAATTCGGCATACAAGTTTAGTGCCTGCACAGGAGCTCGGTGCTGGAAGAGGGAAAAAAGAAATTAAGCTTCATCAAATGCATTCATTTAAGAAATATTTGCATGTCTCCTGGCCTGAGGTTTGGGAAAACAGCAGTGAACACAGACGAGGCTCTAGATCTCATAAAGCTCATGCTAGTGCAGTGGCTCTTGGCAAGGGGCAATCTCTTTCCCAGGTCCCATCCCAGCGCGGCCTGCAGGTGTTCTGAGTTGTCACTAGTGAGGGCGAGACGAGGATGTACCCTGGCGTGCATTGAGGCCAGGGAGCAACAAAGCACCCTATGACAATGCACTGGACAGGTCCCACACCTGATAGTCTGGCCCACTTGTCAATAGTTCTGAGATTGAAGAACCGATTTAGTGGAAATTAAGATAAAAATATAAACACAGCCCTGGCTGGCATGCTCAGTAGTTAGAGCATCAGACTGCACACGGCAGGGTCATGGGTTCAATTCCCAGTCAAGGGCAAGTACCAGGGTTGTGGGTTTGTTTCCAGCCCCTAATCTGGGAGCGTGTGGGAGGCAGCCGATCAAAGTGTCTTTCTCACATCAATGTTTCTATCTCTCTTCCCCTCCCCTCCCCTCCCCTCCCTCCCTCCCTCCCTTCTACTCTATCTGAAAAGCAATGGAAGAAATATCCTCAGGTGATGATGAACAAAAAATAAACAAAACAAATATACCTTCACCATTCCTCGAATCATTGTGCAGTAGGAATGTGCATTTTTCTCTGGCATTAAGGCGAAGATTCTCTCAGCATTGTTTTTTGCTCTAGGTACAAGAGAGTGAGTGTGAACCAAGGGAGAAAGGAAAAGCAAACATCTACCACAATCTATCAAGAGTTTACAATGTTCCAGACACTGTGCAAGCACTTTACGCATATAATTTCAAATAATTCTTGCCACCCAAAGAGAGAGAAAAATGGTTTTCATCATTTTGAAAATAAGAAACACTGAGCTTCAAAGACCTTAAGTTGTCCAAGGCTTTGCAGTTAAATGGCAGAACCAGGACTGAAAAGGAATGTTTATGAATAAGTAATATATAGACATGTGCTGCATAATGACATTTTGGTTAGCAACAGACTGCATATGACAGTCATCTTAAAAGATTATAACGGAGCTGAAAACATCCTATCACCTAGAGACATCCTAGCATGTGCATTACTCCTGTGTTAGAGGTGGTGCTGGAGTGAACAAGCTACCACGCTGCTAGTGAGGTCAGCACATGCAATCACAGGAGGGGCTGCACCACCGGGGCTCGTGTGAGAAAGTCACCCTATCGTCCACACAAGGATGAAATCACCTAATTGTAAGTGTTTCCCCACTGCCAAGTGGCATATAACTGCATACTCAAGGTAAAAGGCAACCTGTACAGGGGTCCACAGTGAAGTTTCCCCGTCATCCTTCATCAGATACAATTTCCCGGAGGCAACCACAAACAAGCAGTTTTTCCTGAATCCTTTCAGTCATTTTATTGTACATGTACACGTCATGTTCTACCCACTGTATCTACTCTCCTTTCTTAAAAATATAAAAATAAAAAAGGTACCATATTATACAAACTAAGCTGTACCTCAATTCTCCCTCTTACAACATGTCTTAGAAATCATAAAGAACCACAAGTTGAGCCAGGATGGCATTCCAAACTCTTTACTATATAAAATTATTAAAATCTACTGAAGAAATTTAATCAGTGATTCTACTTAGACATTAATGGTAGCTTTCCTTATCTAGACATTCACATAAAATACCATTCTTTTATTTAAACACTTCTTTTTTTAAAAGAATTTTTTATTGATTTTTAGAGAGAGGGGAAGGGAGGGGAAGAGAGAAGCATCAATGTGAAAGCAGAACCTTGATTGGCTGCCTCCTGCAAGCCCCCTACCGAGGTTCGAGCCTGCAATCTTGGTATGTGCCCTGCCCAGGAATAATTCCTGGTTCAGAACTGGCAACCCTTTGATGCACAGGATGAGGTTCCAACCAATTGAGCCACACCGGCCACGGCTATTTAGACACTTCTATTCAGTTAATTTAAACTCTCAAATGTTAGTTAAATGTTATTCACCTTTTGTTTGGAAGTACTAAACTACATTCTGGTATATGTGTGTTCTTATGCACACAAAAACACCTTATCTTTCAGAACTGAGGTCTACATTGTAAGGTACAACCAACAACTGATGAACTACCAAAGGAACCATACGCGGAACAAGTTACATGAGTTAAGTGGGGGGAAAACCGAGTGTGGACGTGGTTTTGGTTAGAGGTAAAGATCTTATGAAAATAGATTCACACACACGTGAGTGCCACTTGGGACATTTATATTGCCCACTAAGAGGAAACTATATGCTAGAACATTAAAGGATTGTACCTTCTTCAGGGGTGATGGAAACACGCCTCAAAGAAAACTGTAACATAAAATTCCAATGATGTGCAACATACCTCCAAGTAACTCCAAACTGATGGCCAGCCCTTTTCTTAGATTTCTCGGTATTTTCCTCTGTGGCCTCTTCCTGAAATGAACAATCATCGACAAAAATAAATCAAAAGATGACAACAAAAAGCATTCTCCTCATTAGACTACCCAAAATCAGGAAGGCAAAGGAAACCAGAAAACAAAGGAAATACCGATCCAGCAGAAGGTGAGGAGGAAACCCAGTAAATGTTTATTAAGAAATGTGAATTTATTAAGCATAAATCAGCCCAATTACAGATGAAAAGTAAAGTTGGCTTTTAACACAAGGGACAGCACCCCATGATTGTCCCGCAGAGAGAGGCCCAGGCCATTGGCTGGCGGGGTGATCAATCAGGGGGTGGGAGGAGGAGTGTTCCGTGATTGCTCCAAAGAGGGAGGTCCAGACCACCAACTGGTGGGCTGCGACGGGTGGGCAGGACCTCGGGGCCTACCTCTTTGGGGCGATCCATTCACGGGGCTCCCGGACTGCGTGAGGGTGCAGGCTGGGCTGAGGGACCCCCCCAACCCGGAGTGCACAAATTTCATGCACCCGGCCTCTAGTTCTATACTAAATAATCCACATTTAGTGGATAAAAATTGGAAAAGGCACCCCAAAACACTCATGAGTCCCATTTAATTTGGTTTTTTCCTTATGCATATGAGAACTTTTTAATAAAAATGGAATATGCATTGTTATCTAGCCTACTTTCCCACTTATGCTCTGTACCCCCCACAGAGCATGCCCACTCCTGTAGGAATTTTTGAGGGGGCTGTGAGCAGGGAGTCTTTCCCTGTCTGCCATACATCACACCGTCACTGTAAGTGATAATATAAGGGTTTGCAAACATTTTTGGTCAAAGCTTTGCCTGCATGTGGTAGGCAAGGTCAAAATATTTTGAAAGGAAGGGTTAAAATAATTGTTTAAATCTCTCCCTTCCTCCACATCACTTTTTATTAAAGCTACTGTACCTCACCACAGTTCAGAACAAATCTCTACTATCCTAACACATAACACAAGAACCACCTTATACTGAGGAGTTACTACCAAAAGAAACTTAGAAAATTATTGCCAAAAGCCATTACCAACTCTTCTGATTTTTCCTTTTGTTGAAAATTATAATAAGCGGAGGGCTCTTGGTCACCATAGTAACACAGTAAATCCAAGAGACTATTAGTTGTTTCCAAAGATACAGTAGTTCCTGTGGGCAGAAGAGAAAAAGGTAAAGAAATCCTGAAACATCAAAGAACTATTAGATTAAAAATTTGCACTTTTTCTACAAGCTGTGGCTTTCTTGGCCACATTTTAGTATCATCCTCCACGTTAACAATGGATACACTTCACATCAACTTGAACACCTGGGATTATTCAGACAAGGACATAATTCCTACTAATCATATGGTTTGACTAAAAGATTAAGACACAAGATGAAATTGGACCCTGTACTCACTTGTTTTATATACTTACATCCCCAGAGAAACTATCTCATGGTTTTAAACTACTACTTCCCAACGGAACACTCTAAATTGTTGCCACTTGGTTCGGAACCATTCATTTGGATCCAGGCCCTCACCGGATATTTGCCCAGAAATACTAGCATCAATTCTCTACCTATGCTACATCACAAGTGCACAAAACTAACAAAGCTGCAACTCTCTCACCTATAATTTTAAAGTGAAGCTAAAGCAGAACTTGAAATATTATTTACTAAACTATTAAAAATATAAACAGTGTCACCAAGCAGCAATGCCCTCAAGTAGCACAGTAACCCCTGCAGCTTTTACTCACAACTACTGGGATCGTCCAGCTGTTGCCAGGGGGGCTCTAATTGCACTTAGTCACCTGCTTGCAAGAGCTGATCAAACATGTCCACCGAAGCTTTGACTTTTCTGAGCTTGATTCGCTCCTTTAGGGCAGCTTCACTTACATCTTCAAGCTGAGGTTCAAAGCACTCAGGCATCAAACACTAGGAAAACAAGATACTGAAATTACTACAAACAGGGCCGGTGAAAGGACAATGGAGTAGGACAACATTCCGATTACCAACACACCGAAGCAAAATGTCACTATTCCAATTCGCATTTCATGCACCAAAGAGTATTTATCACTTTAACATGGATGTCTTTGCGGGAATACAACTCTAAAATCCTCTTCAGTCCAGGAAACAAGACTATTTAGCTGTCCACTAGCTGGGGAAGAAATATTTAAAAGCACCCCAACATAAATATCTAATTCATATCCAAAGAATTCTACTTGACCTAAATTTTCCAACAAGCTGAACTTATTATTTTCCCTAAGCCATCCTATCTCCTTTCCTCCCAACCCTTTTAAAAAATATAGGTGTTCCTATTGATTTCAGAAAGGAATTGAGAGGGGGAGAGAGAAACATCAATGAGAGAGATCATTGATTGGCTATCCCCTCCACCCCCGCTACAGGTGATGGAGCCTGCAACCCAGCCATGTGCCCTGACTGGAAATTGAACCCAGATCTCTCCATGGGACGATGCTCAATCCACTGAGCCACCACAGCCAGGCCTTTCCTCCCAGTCTTGGTTAAGTGTCAAAGTACAGAAACCTTTCACCCTTGATGCTTTCTTTTAAGCTTTTAATATCACCAGGGCATGCTGATTTTTACCACACTCAGTAACTTATCCAAATACTTATTGAATGCCAACTACTTTCCACCAGATATTGGGGATATAGAAATGAAAGTCATTCTCTACCCTCAAGGTGCTCACTAACTAATGGAGAAAGCAAATCCTATGTAATAAAAGCCTAATGTGCTAAGTGTCCGGTCATCCGTTCAACCAATCAAAGCGTATGCTAATGATATGCTAAGGCCACTCAACTGCTCACTATGACATGTACCGACCACCAGGGGCCAGATGTTCTGACCGGTAGGTTAGCTTGCTGCTGGGGTCTAGCCAATCGGGACTGAGCGAGACAGGCCAGACACGCCCTGGAGCCCTTCTGCGGCCCCTCCCCAGCTGGCCAACCTCCCACATCCCTCCCTGGCTCTGATCGTGCACCAGTGGGATTCCCCAGCATGGCCTGTGCCCTCTCAAAATCCAGGACCCCTCGGGGGATATTGGAGAGTTGGTTTTGGCCTGATGGTGGAATGACCGGTCGCTATGATGGGCACTGACTACCAGGGGGCAGATTCTCAATGTAGGAGCTGCCCCCTGGTGGTCAGTGTGCTCTCAGAGTGAGTGCTGCTCAGCCAGAACCCGGCATGGGCTGGTGAGCACAGTGGCGGTGGCGGGAGCCTCTCCCGCCTCCGTGGCAGCGCTAAGGATGTCTGACTGCTGGCTTAGGCCCGCTCCCCATGGCAAGTGGGCCTAAGCCAGCAATCGAACATCCCCCGGGGACTCCCGGACTGTGAGAGGGTGCAGGCCGGGCTGAGGGCCCCTTCCCACAAGTGCACAAATTTCGTGTACTGAGCCTCTAATAAGGAAATAATTATGACACAGTGTGAATGGTAAACAACATAAGAGATCTCAGGGGTATGAGAGTGCTGCCCGCCACAGAGGCAAGGGACCATGGAAGGCTTCAAGCAAAAGTGATCGAGGCAGAGAAGGGTAACTGTTAGTCAAAAATATAAAGGGGAAAGGGTGGGCCAACAAATGATCAGTCCATAGCTGCCAGCATCTCAGTCCAGGATTTCAGCCTTT
>NW_006290778.1:743913-749350 GCF_000327345.1 Myotis davidii
GGCTTGAGAAACAGGAGGGCTCTGTTTGGGTATGTGTGTTTTGAGAAGCAGGGAGATGTGAGAGGGAATGCTTCTGGACATGATGAATCTGAGGTTATAGTTCCACAAAAAACGCAGGAGGGCAGAGGCACATTTTTGCTCTCCACTGTACTGACAGCACTAAGCACAATGTCTAACATACAGCAGACAGGTACTGCACAAATACTCACTCTTCATGACAAGAGAACAAAGAAGTAGTTGGAAATACAATCTGGAGTTCAACGTAGAGGGATCTAGGCCCGATATACAAGAATGCCAAATAAAGTATAAGGCTTGAAGCAAGAAGAGTGTAGACAAAAACAGAATATGACTGAGTATGGAAACCGAAGAAAGACAGTAATGCTTAAGGAGTGGATAGAAAAGCGACTGAAGGAAACCGAAAACGAACAATCACATAGGTAAAGATCAGAAGCTAAATTGGGAAAATAAAAAGAAGAGCAAATACATATAGGCTAAAAGAAAAGTTAGTATTGCCTGGCTGGTGTGGCTCAGTGGTTGAGCATTGACCCATGAACCAAGAGGGCACCTAACCAGCAGGTTATAGGCTATCCCCAATAGAAGGTGTGCAGGAGGTAGCCAATCAATGATTCTTTCTCATCACTGAAGTTTCTCTCTCTCCCTTTCCCTTTCTTTCTGAAGTCAATAAAATCATATAAAAAATATTGTGAGCACAAATAACTACACATTAAAAGACTTTCCCCCCCATATACTGAGGGCATTCAAATGGTTCCTCAAATATTAGCCATAGAGTTTGGTTAAATTTATATTTATATAGTATTATCTGAAAATTGCAATTACCTCTCCTTACCGGTATGTGAGGTTCAGCTATGTCTTTCTGAAAATATTTGGGATGTGAATTAATAATAAACTTTGCTGCATTCTCTCCAGACTTCTTTGCCAATAAAAATGAACGCTATATAAAGAAAAAAACAACTCAGATATAAATTGGTATTTACATGCAATTTAGATTCAAGAGATCAAAGTCACATCCTTGGTAAGACTTATTATTCCCCCCCTTAAAAAGGAATGCATCAATACACAGAATCCCAATTAGAAGTTACATTACACAGTACACATCCACCTCTGTTGAGTGTGACATGATTTCATGTCATGTCTTATATACATACTGAGGCACACAAAAACAATGCATTCAACTGAGTGGATTGCTCCAGAGTGAAAGGGCCTAAATATTACCCAGCCTCAACCAGCTAATCTCTAAAACTTTTTTAATGAAGTAGTATAGGTCAAAAAGTTTACCAATTTAGGTTTTTACAATTAAGTTAAATTATATATGCACTCTTGTACCCAAACCAGCAAGATAGAACATGATACTCGAAAAACCACACGGAAGTAAGTACTCACCGATTCCACAGAGGAGGTTGGTATGAGGTAAGGATCATCTTGAAATGCGTAAGGGACAGCTGTGATATCCTGTGGAGAAGAGACAGAAGGCTCTTTAGCTACATTTTTATGAAGAGGACCTGACCTGGTGAGTTTCACTGATGTCCAAAATTAAAATAAGTTTCAATCGTACATGTAAAACAGTGCACTCATATGTATGTGATTTGTATGTGTACGTGTGCGTGTGTGTGTATGTAGAGAAAGAGAAATGGACTAATGGTCTCTCAGCTCTATAAGACATGGTTCTAGTTATACACAATTCAAGCAAACAATTCTTCAAACCCCCACAACTGCTTCTTAAGATCTGAGTCTGCTTTCAAAAGGGAGTATTGTTGTTCTAAACTCTATGTAAAGATCCTCTAAACCAGTGTTTCTCAATCTTCTGGCCCTTTAAATACAGTTCCTCATGTTGTGACTCAACCATAAAATTATTTTCGTTACTACTTCATAACTGTAATGTTGCTGTTATGAATCGTAATGTAAATATCTGATATGCAGGATGGTCTTAGGCTACCCCTGTGAAAGGGTCATTCGACCGCCAAAGGGGTTTCGACCCACAGGTTGAGAACTGCTGGCTTAGACTGATCCAATGGCAGAACCACCTGAGGGCTGCAAGCAGGGCTTGGCTTGGTTCTATACTTCAACTCCAGCGCACCAGGGGCTCGCTTGGAACAGCTCCCAGATTACTTCCTCTCCCCCAGAGCATCCTTCCCCAGGCCTCATGGAATCTTTGTTCCAGAGAAAAACATTCACCCTACATCCTGAATCTTCTGCTTGTCCCCTTGATGCCTTGTCTTCCTGACATGACTTCTCTGAGGGCTGGGGTGGACGAGCCGGTGAGCTTCCCTGCAGCTCTCAAAGGAAGGCTGCTCATACCAAGGGCCTGGAGGCCTCCTGCTGCCACCTTCAGAACCGTATTCCTTCCCACTCCTCATCTGTGGCCCATTTCCTCTGGCTATGCCACTCTATCACAATGAGGCAGGCACGGAAAGGCGAACCGGAGGGAGCAGTTCCAGGTTTGCTGCCTGGGCCACCCTGAGAGCACGCACACTGCTGCCTGGCGTTGGCTCGGATCCTCTCCCGCACCCGCAGTATTAAAATACTTGTCCAGGGCCTCTGGGTTTAGTGACATGCCCAATGTCTTTTAACTTATTAGACTTATTCTATTTGTCTCCCAATTTTCCTCCCCCAATGATTTCCAAGTTCTTCACGGTCTCTGAGAAACAATTCTAGTCTGGCCCTGTAGCTCAGACTCTTCAAGCCAGATTTATCCCCAAATGAACTTCCCTGACACAGTTCCCGCCCTCACTGCATGGTACCTGGTACTGACCATTGCAGTCCAATCCTAAGATCTTCTCCCACTCCTTCCATTCAACTAACTCATCACCAGGCCCAACCAACTTCAGCTCCTAAATATCCACCTGCTCCCCAATCCCTTATCCCAACCGCCACTGCCTTAGTTCTGGGACTTCCCTGTTCATTCCTTCTATTGTTACTGAGCACCTCCTATGTGCCAGGCATTATTCTACAAGGGAAATGATAAACTCTCACTCCCTTATAAAGCTTACAAGTGTGTGTGTGTGGGGTGGTGGGGTGGGGGAAACCTCCAGAAAGTAAACAAAATAATAAACTATATAGTATAGTTAAAGGAGATAACTGCTATGCAGAAAAATGAAATACAGAAAGGGACAAGTATCAGGAAATGATATATACTATTTTAAATGGGGTGGTCGGGGGAGGCCTCACTGAAAAGGTGATATTTAAGCAAAAATTTCAAGAGATTAGGGAGCAGAGGAAGAGCAGATATTGAAGCCCTGATCAGATGCACGGCCACTGAGAAACCAACAAGTAGCCAGGAGGCCAGCATGGTTAGCGCAGTGAGTGAGGAAGACAGGACGGGCAGGCAGAGGTAACGTGTGTGGGACTCACACAGGGCCTAGGAGCCCTCCATGGACTTCAGCTTTTATCACAGCTCTGGGTTCTTTGCAGAGTGCTGTGATCTACCATTTCAGCAGGGTCACCCTGGCTGAAGGGACAGAGACTGTATTAACTAATCCAGGATATTAAGAGATGATGGTGGCTTAGCTGACCAAGGTGATCACGGTGGTGGCAAGCGCTGAGAATCTGGGACTGCCATTCTTAGAAAGGCCTGCTTGCAGCTGGTCCTCAGGGGGCAGCTGGGAACCTGGATTTCAGAATGGCTCCCACCATTCCCAGGACTGGTAAGACCGGGTCACTGTGCCGAGCTGTCTGTACAATGTCGTTTACGCTGAACCTCTGCTTCCCTCTGGGAGTCTGGAATTTGGTATGTGCCAGGCAGAGGTGCCTAAATGACCTGCCTCCCAAACACTCTGGGCACTGAGTCCCTAAAGAGCTTTCTGGGCAGACATGGCACACGGGTCATCACAACTCCGGTGGAGGAATCAAGCAAACCCTGTGCCGACTCCGCAGGGAAAACTGGGAGCTTGTACCCGGCTTCCTCTGGGCTTCACCCAGTGCCCTCCCCTTTGCGGATTGTGCTTTGTGTCCTCTCACTGTAGTAAAACATGGCAGGAGTGGTCTTGGGGACTCCACGCACATATATTTTGAAGAAACAAAGGATTTACTAAGATGCAGCCTGAGAGACAGAGGTCAAAAATGTCTCCCAGGACTTTGGTTTGAACAACTGTGAGAACAGAGCTGCCATTAACAGACAGCAAAGAAATGTGTGAGGTGGTTTGGAGGGAAAGGGGTTTGGCTTTGAGAATTTTAAGATCTTAATCATGCATTCAAAGGTCTCCCATCTCTACACTGCTATCTTTTCTAAAATTCATCTGCCTCACCACTGCTTAAACTCCTCAATGGACTTGGCTAAAAATCAGAAGTCACTAGAATAGCATTCATGGTTTTGTCTCTTCTCTCATTTCTGTACCTCACACATCCTTGATTCCCACCATACAAACTCATTCTATGCCTCTGGGCCTCTGTTCATGGTGCTGCCTCTATCAGAAATACCCTTTCCCAGGACTGTATCCTAGCTTCTCACCTTCCAAGCACCAATCCAACCATCAGGGGTTCTGGAAATCCTTCCCAATCTCGGTCATGGACACTCTGCTGAGAGCTCCTTCAGCTATCTGCTCTGGGAACCAGGCAAGGACTGTGTCTTAAGTCTACAGCCATAGCACAGTGCCTGGGGAGCACCATAAGGGGTGATAGGAATAAATGACTATCCCTTGGATTTTAAGGATCCCAAGTTAGACAATTGTACACTCAATTCTACAACTTCTGGGCCATTCTCACTGAAAAGCTAAGGGCACTCTCAGAGGCCCATTTCTGTAGCTTAAATTTTGGGTGCCTATTCATGGGTAAGTGAGTGCTTGAGCATCTCAATGTCTTGCCAGAGCAGAGATGGTCTTTAAAACCCTTCTTCAGGGAATATCAGTGCACATTTGGCCTAACACCCCGTGAGGTTTAACATCAGCAACAGAAGAGCAATTCTGGAAATCTGTGATAACGGCCTTAAGGAGGAACAGTAGTCACACAGATATAGTGACAAAAGAAAGGACTTAATTACTTTAGACATTTCCCACAGTTGGAATGAAAAGTGTAGTTTCCAGCTCATGAAAAATACATTCAATCAGAAAGCTGCATTTCTGAGGTGTTTACCAAGGTTTCAGTTTCTCTACCAGATTGCCTGCTCTATTCTTGAATTGTCAACAGAATTCAACAGAGCAATTATTGAAAAACCATTAAGATAATTGTAGTAAGAATAAAACAGCTAGCATTTATGGAGCATTTCCTTTGTATTAGGCACTGCCCTAAACCCTTTCACATACAGTATACTACCGTATTTGCCGGCATATAAGACGACTGGGCGTATAAGACGACCCCCTAACATTTCCACTCAAAATACAGAGTTTGTTATATACTCGCCGTATAAGACTACCCCCTCTTCCGCACACCTTCCACACACCAAATAAAAGGTAAAACAATATCAGATTTGATTTTAACATTTTAA
>NW_006290778.1:749860-814565 GCF_000327345.1 Myotis davidii
CAGGCACCATGATATAGCAAAATCGCGAATCTTCAATGCATATATAAAGAAATATACGGTAACCCGAATTTACCACACTCGCAAAATCGCACACAGCCAACCATACACCTAGTATGGTATCGCGATTCGCGATTTTGCGCTATCATACTGGGTGTATGATCGGCTGTGTGCGATTTTGCGAGTGTGGTAAAATCGCATAACAGCAAAATCGCATAACAGCCGAGCGTACACCCAGCAGCGCTGCTGATGCCTGAACGGTATGTGGAATGAAGTGGGTGGGCATCGGGAGGCCACTATGGCATGGGGCAAGCACTATGGGCAGTCTATCTGAAGTGTACCTGGCGTATAAGACGTCCCCCCACTTGGAGGCATATTTGTCAGGGCCAAAAAATCGTCTTATACGCCGGCAAATACGGTAATTTATTTCCCACCAAAAACTTGAGGTTCGGTGCTATAGTTAATCCTCATTTTATAGATAAGGGAACAGAAGCATCAAGAGATAAAGCAACTTTGTGATAAAGATCACAAGCTAGTTGCTCTGGCTTCAGGACCCACATTCATCTTCACGTTGTTTCCAGCATGGCAGGTACTGTTGTTCAGCTGGTACAGTTCACTTGCATTATAGCATCACACCCACCCATTCCCCAGGTACGTGCATTTCAACAAGCTCTTCAGAGCATCAGGTTTAACAATAACCGGTACAGCATAAAAACACTAAGTTTGGAGACAAAAGACACGAAACTATGTCAAGGCTTTAACATCCCAACCAGCCGAGTCAGAAAATTTAAAAGCTATTATATTCCTCTTTGTTACATGGAGAGATTAGATTAGATAGTTTCTAAGAGACTTTCTAGATCTATAACGGTTTACTCGTGAATAACAAGAGGTGTGAACATTAAATGTGGTATTAGCAGAGTTAGACACAGAAACCTGAAAGTCCTACTTACCCTGTTTACTGTGGATGCAAGAGCCTGCAGAACGGCCACTTTATCCCTAAGAATGAGAACCACAAGTTAACCCTCACCAGGGTTTTCACACAGAAAGAACAAGTGATTCTCCTCTCAGAATGAGCTGGTCAATAGCCAAGTTCAGGTCTCACTAAAGCCAGTTCTTACATCTCAAGATCACTAGAGTAACAAGAGAAAGCTGTCTAGTTCTTTTGCCTAAAGGTGGTTAGTACTATGCTTTGCCTACCTTCTGTACCTAGCTACCCTAAAACCATCACCCAGGGCTAGGGACTTCCACCCTCATCTCATAAAACTGTATCTAACCTGATCTCTCTCCTCCCCTCCGATGCATATTCACCGTAGCTTTCTGGACTGCTCTTGCCTTCATTATCCAAATTGGTAGCTCTTAAATCAGCTATATATGAGAATAAATCACATGCTGTACTCGAAACCTACTGAGTCAGAACCTCCAAGTTCCATGGAAAACTGACATGCATTACGACTGAATTCCCAGGTGGTTCGGACACACCCTTCTAATTTAGAATGAATGTCTCACATTTATGTAATTTCAGCAAAAGACAAAGATATTCTTTCACCTTTGAGCATCCCCTAACAAAATTTGCACATTTCAGTCTTAGATCAGTCTTCATAACATACTAAATAAATAACATACTTCATGACATTCAGACTACTCACTAGTTATCTCTCTCTTTTTAAAATGTTTTTATTGATTTCAGAGGAGAGGGAGATAGAAACATCAACAATGAGAGAGAATCATTGATTGGCTGCATCCTGCACGCCACCTTCCTGCTTTATTTTCTTCTAAACTTCCAAGTTTTTCCTCCCTCAACTGTTCTCTTCCCAAGAATGCTCTCCATTGCTGTCACTGAATCCTTACTTACCAACGTTTTGCTCATAATAAGCACTCAACCCCTTGATGAAGAAGCACTGACTAAACACTCACCAAGTTTTTCTTTTTGGAATGACCACTTCTTCAATGCCTTAATATGAAAAATAAAACAAAGTGAATCAATTTCCCCATACTAGTACTATGAAGATGTACAAAGTGTTAATATACAAATGGAATAATTTCAATATATTTCTATATACCTGTTACATCAGTTCCCTCAACCTTTGGGAGGGCTGCACTTCCAGAATAAAACCTGCAAAAAAATAAATGCCCTCAAGTTAATAATCATTAATGGAATTCCCACCTCATCTCCACCTATGTGCACTTTGCACGCAAACTTTCCAATTTTCATGGATCAAAGTGAGATAATTCATGCCAATGTACAGAGAAGACATGGCCTCAACACCACATTCAAAACCATTACAAAACAGATATAAGATATGGGCACAATATGGTCACAATTTTTTAGATGAGGTAATCACATTAAATAAAGTCAGGGGAAAAAGGAAAATTTTAATAGCACTTGAACAATTGAACCGCTGATTTGAAATATAAGGGACTTTCAACTTTGGAAATCCAAAGCACTAAAGTTCAGAGGGACAAGATAATGAGCTAATTTTATATGGACAATGTCCTAATAATAATTAAAGTCTATCCACCTAAAGCAATTATGAAGTTATTTTCTTAATTTCAATCCACTTCAATCAGGAAAGTACCAAATCAAATATGTATGTCCTAATTTAAACTTGGAACTTTTTTAAAAGTCAAAATGTAGAATCATTGACCCATGACAGGGCTTTAAAATTTTATCACACTAAAAAGGTCAATATACCACCCAGGTAATGTGCATTGTTTATCTTGTACACTGCCTTCCTAAATGGCATTGGTACCAATCAGAAAATTGTCAAGATGTGGTTGGAAAATTACTTCCTCCACTGGCATCTGGTCTCAGACATCTTTTTTTCTTTCGGTTGTTAATCCTCACCAGAGGATTGCTTTCCTGTTTCCAAAGAGAAAGGTCTGTGAAAGAGACACAACCTGCATGTGGTTGTGCATGGAATTGCTAGGGGTAGAAATAGAATATTAGAAATTAACTGTAACTGTAAGAAATATTAACCATGCTCTGTTAACCGTGATTGTTCTTTTCTGATTAGAGAAAGCACACTCTTATCTTGCTGAGAGTCCCACGCCCCGAGACATGGGAACGCAGTCCCTGCTCCTGCCTATCTTTATGGAAAGATTTACAACCTTATGGCACACAGTCCCGGAGGCACCTGCTCTCAGTGACTCCCCACAGCCGGATGACTTGTAACCTGTAATTATTACCCCATGCCCACTTTCTCAGACCTGTAATTCCTACTTCCCCATGTAATCCTGTCCTACCCACATAAGCAGTTAACGTATGGAGGGGTGCAGAATAGATTTTTGTGGATGACCTGCTGCTCTCCCATACTGCTGGCATTACTGGAATAAACGCTCATATGATTTAACCCTGTCCCTGCTTCATTGGCTCAAGTGGTGACAGGCAGCCCGCTCCCCTTGGTTGTCCCGTTACAGAACCTGCAACCCAGGTACGAGCCCTTGACCCTAACCCAGCGGTTCTCAACCTGTGGGTCGCGACCCCTTTGGGGGTCGAATGACCCTTTCACAGGGGTCGCCTAAGACCATCGGAAAACACATATATAATTACATACTGTTCTTGTGATTAATTACTATGCTTTAATTACGTTCAATTTGTAACAATGAAATTGGGGGTCACCACAACATGAGGAACTGTATTAAAGGATCGCGGCATTAGGAAGGTTGAGAACCACTGCCCTAATCAAATCCGAGACCCTTCTGTGCGTGGGCCGAGGCATCTTTTTAAAACAATACTATTTTTGTTAAAGATCAACTCTTCTTTGCCAAAACCGGTTTGGCTCAGTGGATAGAGCGTGGGCTTGCGGACTGAAAGGTCCCAGGTTCGATTCCGGTTAAGGGCATGTACCTGGGTTGCGGGCACATCTCCAGTGGGATATGTGCAGGAGGCAGCTGATCGATGTTTCTCTCTCATCGATGTTTCTAACTCTCTCTCTCCCTTCCTCTCTGTAAAAAATCAATAAAATATATTAAAAAAAATCAACTCTTCAAGTCATGCTTTTTTTTTTCTCTTTGACATTAGGACACACGGTGCACTGTAGTCTTTGACAAGGTGAACATTCTGAGATGTCCTAAAGTACAGCAGGCTGGAGAGTGAGAGAAACACAAAAGGTAGAGCTCAAAAACTACCTTCAATTTGGAAACATCTTAAAGCGTTCTCCCTGTTCCTACTGGTTGCGTGAAAAGGAGACCAAATCATTATTTTTTAAAAAATTTGGGATGGGACTGCTAACAGCCATACTAACTAGAATGTTGGCTCCACAACAGAAGGATTCTAGTCTGGTCTCCAGTTGTAACTCCTGGGTGGGCCAGCCAACCCGTAAGTATCTTCCTAATGAACGCGTTGTGATCTTTTCGCCAAAGCACGTGGCTACGAGAGGGCGCACGCGCATTCCACTGCGTCGGGCCTCGTTACACAGCTCCGGGGGGGAGTGGGGGGAAGAGGACACACAGGATTAGGCTGACACCTGGATCTTCCCCGTGAGTGCCTCAAGCCTCTCTTACCTGCAACTAGGGGCCGGTTCACATGCACCTGTCCACCGAGCCGTCAGCGGCAGGCAAAACCTGCAGCGGACCCTCAGCCAGCGAGCCGAGGCCGCCGCCGCCATCTTCGCTTTCTTCGCATTGCATGTCGGGAAAGCAGGCGTTCCACCTTCTGGATCTCCGAGGGAGGGGAAGGTGGACCAGAATAGCCGGGCTATTGGCTGAGACGAAAGCAATCGTAAAATAGGGTACAGCTCTTGGTTTGAAACGCTTCGTTACGAAAGTTAAGTGCTCAATACGCCTCAATTGCATCTAAGAGATTTTTCTAAAGCGATCATTTTAATTGTCTATATATTCGATTGTTTTCAAACTAAGAGGTCTAGTGAGAGTCATGAAAGTACCTTCCCTCCCCCCCCACGCCCAGAGCGGAAATGGTCTCGTCCAGGTACATCTCATCCCAGTGAGCATTTCTCGCGCGCAAGCGCAGTTTAAATCACATGGCGGCAGCGGGTTCGTAGCTGTGTTGGGATTTACTGGGGGTGATTTGAATTTCTCTCTGGGTGTCAGAACTGGAAACTCACTTGGAGGATGTTGGGCTCAAAGAACATGCCCTGGCGGCGGCTGCAGGGCATTTCCTTCGGGATGTATTCGGCCGAAGAGCTCAAGTAAGTAGTTGGTGGGAAGCGTGCGGAGTTTGCCTCTTGAAGTTGGCGCCTTTATAAACTACTATTCCCGAAATGTCTTGCGTCCAGTTTATCTCCTGAGCCCTGGGTTGTCGGGCGCGCGGCCTGCCGGGACCCGTAGTTCCGAGAACGTCCTGGGCTGGCGCGCACTGCTTAGAGTTGATGGGGCTGCGAATGCGTTTGCTCTGAGCCGCATGGTATCCCCACGGTGCAGCGTTACCCTCCGCCAGTCTTCTCGGTACTTAACCAGCGTTTGTGAAGTGACTGTAATGTCTCTGAAGCGGTTAGTTAAGCACATAATTAGTCTCTTGTCTATAAAATGATTAGTCTTCACGACTCAGTTCAGGTTCTGTTTCTGGGACAAGTATTCTTCCTTACTCGATCAGTTTATTAACCCACTAATATTTATTGATTTTCCAGTTTTTGCCAGGCCGAGTGCTAGACGTTAGTGACACATTGGTGAACAAGGCTTCTATGCGAATGTTTCAGGCCCCTTAGATGATTCGTCTTTTCCTTAAATCTGGTGTTCCTCGAGGTTCTGTTCTTGCTCTACTGCCTTTCTTCTCCTAAATGCCATCACTTTGGTTCACTCCAAGAGGGTACCTAGTTTAGTGCAAAATGATCATTTTGTGACTGGGAAATAATTCTAGACCTGTCTTTTCTTGGCATCTAATTTATTTATTGGGCCATTTTTGTGTGTCACCTACATAACTATTTGTTCTACACCCTCCTTTCATTGCTACTACTACTACTACTTTAGGTCACACCCTCAATCTCTTGTTTGAAATGTCTTTTCTTTTTTACCTTACACCTGTCCAGTTCATCCTTCACATTGCTGTCAGTTATTCTTTCAAAGTGTAAATATGATGATGCTACTTCAAATGTGATTGAGGCAGGATTGGGAGAAGCTAGGAAAATACCTTGACAAGCAAAATAAGGGAAATTGAGCAAAATAATTAAACAAAGCCAGACAATTTGAGCAATTTACAGCTAGCTAAGGAATCACCAGGTTTTATCTTCCTTGACCGAGTATACTTAGGAGCAAATGGTTTGCATATTCCAGACCTTCCTGGGGCAGACCCACTAGATCTGGGCCCCTCTTCCATGATGTTTTTTAGAAATGAAACTATCAACAACAAAAAACCTAACCAGAAAATAACCCTGGCCCCTCTATAGCACATTCTGATGAATCAACATATTGAAGGACACACCTGGAAAGCTGTTGAATATTCTATTGAGACCCCTCCCCCCCACCTCCCCTAGGATTTCCACTGGCTAAAGAAAGATAAAAAGCCTCAAGACAGAGGGACCCAGCAGGCCCTCTGAGCACGCCTTTCTCCCTTAGGCTTGTATCTCTGCTCTCTCCTAAACTCTTTAGGGTCCCCAGAAAATTTGCAACCAGAGGAGCAGCAGGCAGCGGCTCGTCCCCAGGCTTCTCCCCTGAACCTGTCTCCAAGGCCCCCTTTTCCTCTGACTGTCCAGTGAGCTAACAGCAGCCCCACTCACTGATGTCACTGTGACTTTTACTTCTCCGTGAGTTTACACAGCCCATGTGGCCCACCTCTTTCCTAGAGTGTTTTTAAAAAGCCTACGCTCTCTCCTGTTGCTTCTCTCCTAAGCCCTTCCTTCTTTCACTGTCATAAATGTACTTTCAAAATCACTTGGACTTATCCCTGCACCAGTCAAGAACCCACACACTCCTGGCTGCCCCAGGCAGACCTTGGTCATGTCACATGATGACGTCACCCACAAAACCTCCCAGAGGCTGTGCGTTTCCCTCGGATTTGCAGAGGTTACTTTCTTAGCTTAGCCCACAAGTGTTGCCATGATCAGGTCAGTGCAGAGTTGCACATTCCAAAACCTGCCATCAGGTTTTGACATTTGCCCCTTTACCCAGACTTATTTTCTCTGTATGCAGTCCCCTCCTGTCTGTCTTCCCCCGCCCCCGAAGGCACCTGGACTGTATCTCTGCCACTCCTAAGGCTCAGCTCAACCCCATTTTCTAAGGTCTTTACTGGTTGTCTACCATGCACTGCGGTCACTTTTTGTGCTTTTTTATATTTCCGTCTCCCTCCACTAGCCTTGAGCTCCCTGTGTGTCTCATTCTTTTCTTTTCATCCTCAACTCTGGTTGAATAAACTGGTGAGTGTCACCTCTGGTAACATGGGGAACAGTTGCTAGCCCAGAAATTCCCATTATATCATCACCAGTCATAGATACAATTTCATCCAAAAGCAAAAGTGTTTAAGTTGCTTGAATTAATAATAACAGTAATTGCAGAGTTTTCAAACAGGAAACTGCATGAGCAAATCGATATCCATTATGAACATTGTAGACTTATGTGTGTCTGGAGTTGAGAAATTTCAATAACTGTGCTACCTTTTATTGTGCTGGTTTCTAATAGCTTCCCATCTCATTTGGAGTAAAAGCCAAGTCCTTAAAATGTCCTGGAAGGGCCATTCTGGGTCCTGAACTTGCCTCCATTCCAGCCATCCTGGCTTCCTTGCGGTTCCCATAGCACCATAGACACACATCCACCCCAGGACCTTGGCACTCCCTGCTTCTTCCTCCTATAAAGCCCTCTGCCCAGGTGACTGCATGACTTATTCCCTCATCTCCTTCAGGCCTTTGCTCAAGTTTAGTAAAGTGTGGGCTTCCCTGATTACTGGCTCACCCTGTCATCCCTGCCTTACTTTTATCCGCTTTCTGCCATTTAACAGACTGTATGCTTATTTATTTTGTTTTTTTGTCTGCCTATCTTTCTCCAATAGAATGTAAGGCCCCTGAGTACAGGGAATCTTGTCTGTTTTCCAGCAAAAGTGTGTCTGGGACTTAGTAAGCTCTCAATAGGTATTTGTCGAGTACATGCATGTGTCTATTCAGCACTTGGCACGTTCAGTTCTTACTGCCACCATTTGTGGTGTTGTCTCCAGTTACAGGAGAGGAAATTCAGGTTCAGAGAGCAAAGTGACTCTAGGAAGCAGCGAAGGTCATCCTCAAGCCCAAGTGTGTTTGTCTCAAGCTCTATTCTCTTCAGTGGAATCCTTGCTGGTTGCCCTCCTCTCCATCCCACTCTGCCATGGTTAGGTGGCTTTCTCCTTTGCCCCAGCAAGAGAGAGGAACTTTGTTCCAAGCCCTGTATTTTACACACGTTATCTTCTGATCATCGTAATGAAGCTGCCGCATTGATGAATTTTTAGGTGGGGAAAAAAAATCGCTAAGTGTTTTGTCCAAGGTTGTCTAGTTCAAGGTTGAAGTGGGCTCCAGGTCTGTGGTGAGAGACCACACACACAACACGAGTTAGATTAAATTTCTCTTGTAACTAGCTTATTTGCAGCAAAGTGATCATGCAGACAAGAGCCACACCAACAGGTCTCCGTGTGGCCTCCCTTGGCCCTCAGAGTGATACCAGTCATGCAAGCGAGAGTCTCCTGGGTCTGTTCTTAGTTCTTGACGCACCACCATCGTTTTATACTCAGCTCAAAAGTCACCATCGAGGCTTCATGAAAAGGAATGTTTATGTCAGTAAGGGGCCCTCTCCTCCCCATGGAGCCCCATTCTCCAGGCGATCAGAGAATAGGACTTCATTCTTCTGCCAGTTAGCGTAGGTCTGTGCTGGCCCCACCTGCCCACTCTTGTTCCATCACTGTAGGTTCTAGGCCAGGGGAGTGAAGTGGCATCTTACAGAACATCTTACAGGACCAAAACAGCTTCAAGGAATACTGTGATAAAAAGTAATTAACATGACAGTTGGGTAGCATATTTTTTCTCCCTCTTAAATTTGGAAAGATTTTTAAAAAATATATTTTTATTTATTTCAGAGAGGAAGGGAGAGGGAGAGAGAGATAGAAACATCAGTGATGAAAGAATCATTGAATGGCTGCCTCCTGCATGCCCCATGCTGGGGGATGGAGCCCACAATCTGGGCATGTGCCAATGGCTGGAATCGAACCTGGGAACCTTCAGGCCAACGCTCTATCCACTGAGCCATGCCGGCTGGGCTTGGGAAGGTTTTTAAGTGCTAAAACTTGGTGCTGGCTAAGACGCTACCGTTAGTCCACCTCTTCTGGAACGCAAGGTGCCGGATATATCAAGAGCTTCAAAATGGTTTGCACTCTTAGATTCATGGATCCATTCCACTGAGAGATTTTAATTTTTAGGAAATAGAAATTTGAATTATTCTATGTAAAAGTCTTTACATTGATAAGTATCATAAGCTTACTTATAATAGAGTTTCGTTAAATGAATTACATTAATTGCCATAGAATGAAAGATTTTGCAGCTCTTCATAATTATGTTTCCAAAGAATTTTTAGTGATGTAAAAACACTCAATGCTAAATGAAAATAGACACAACCAAGTGATCCCAGTTATCATCTTTAAAAAAATGTACCCAGAGAAAAAAAAGTATGTGAATGTCAGCGGTCGCCACCCTTTTGGACCTCACGGACCACCGATGGCCACCACTGCTCTAGGTTGTGAGATTTGGATGATTTCTTTGTCCATGACTTTATTTTCTAAAAAAAAAAAAAGTTAATGTAGTTTTGGTAAAAGTAGTTAGGCATCCTGTGGGAAACCCTTTTAAACCAAACATAACATACTGTGATGAAATCTTTAGTAAAGCAGGCTATTTCTGCAGATTTGTGTTTAATGTACCTCAGTTCACTATTTCTGCATACAGGGATTACTACGTGAGCTTTCGAATTAGTCTGGTCCATAGACTCCCTGTTCCCCATATCCCCTCACTTCTTCCCTTTCTTGCTGTGTCACTTGGGTTAAAACCTGACTGCTCAGAGCCTGCTTCCTCCTTAAAAACTGTGTATAGTGATGCCCATCTCTGAGGGTTAAAGTCAGTGCTGCCTGTAAAGCATTTGGCATGTAGTAGTTACTTAACTCTTTGAAACAGTATTCCAAGCATCTCACACTCAAAGGCTAACACTAGCCATATAAACGAGGCATGTGGCCCATGCGCCGTGAGTTTGACGTGCTTGGTGTACTCAGTGCAAGACTTGCACTAAGGCTGTTTTTCAGTGATTTTCCTGCTCTTACGCATTCAGCATATACTAGTATTTAACTAGTATTTATGGAGTAAGTATTGTGTGCGGTCTCCTTGCTAAGTGCTGTGCTGCAGTCGTGAGAGCAGCAGGCACAGATCCTGTCCTCCGGCTGCCAGCGTGTCTGAGGAAACACAGTTCTCACTTGACGGCAAAGAGGACACGTCCGAGAAGTCGAGTAACCTGTCTTCCCTTGGTCTTCTTTATCTCCTTAGGAAACTAAGTGTTAAATCCATTACAAACCCTCGGTACCTGGACAGTCTGGGGAACCCGTCGGTCAACGGCCTGTATGATCTAGCTCTGGGCCCTGCGGATTCCAAAGAGGTGTGCTCCACCTGCGTGCAGGACTTCAACAACTGCTCCGGCCACCTGGGCCACATCGAGCTCCCGCTCACCGTGTACAATCCTCTCCTCTTCGACGTACGTTCTGCCCAGGCCTCCCTGCATGTGTGGGTCTCAGGGCTGCTGGAGGGATTTGTGAGGCCACCCTTCTCCCCACGGGAGGGGTCTGAGGAGGTTCGCTCCGGACACTTTGAGCTAAAGTGCTCTTTACCGTGAAATATTAAACCTTGAGGAGCCAAGTCCGGGAATTCAGCTTGGCCTCTAGCCCTACCTAAGTGTACCTGTTTGATTCCAGTTTAGAAGAACCACAGCTTGGATCTGTTCACAGGACGGGAAGAGAGCATCCATCCATCCCCTGCACTTTTTTTTTTTAATATATATTTTTATTGATTTCAGAGAGGAAGGGAGAGGGAGAGAGAGATAGAAACTTCAATGATGAGAATCATTGATTGGCTGCCTCCTGCACACCCCACGCTGGGGATCAAGCTTGCAACCCGGGCATGTGCCCTTGACTGGAATCGAACCTGGGACTCTTCAGTCTGCAGGCTGACGCTCTATCCACTGAGCCAAACTGGCTAGGGCCATCCCCTGCACCATTTGTTTCAGCGGCTTGACACCCATTAGAAACCTAGGCAGAGCCACCCTGACATTTGGGGGTCCTTTGGGGTTCTTCAGGCCCTGAGCTCCTAGGTGACCTTGTAGTCTCTGCCTAGTGGCAGGAGGAGCAAAGCCCCAGAAGACCCGAGGGCGCTAAGAATGAAGCTCCTGTCTGGAGTCCTACTGGTGCGTTTCAGCGCTCCATATGGTTAACCTAGCTCCCAGGATTTGCTTTAAACTATACAGATGAGCGTACATGGACATGATTTTTGTCTGTTGATCGTATCAAGGAAAGAGAATTGTTTTAGTTAAATACCAAATATTTGACTAACTGTAGTATTCAGTACTTAGTTAAATAAAATAAAGGTAGTTCCCTACCTCAGACCCAAAATAAATTTCAAACTTTAATGGTTTAAAATGAAATCATATAGAAAATAGGAAGGAATGCTTAGTTCTTAAAGTCACAAAGGCCTTTATAGGTGTACAAGGGAAGTGGAATTCTTACGTGAATAAACGGACTCCATAAAAACAAAAAAGTGGAAGGACATTGAAAATCACCCTGAACTACTAATATCCTGCTGCTTTTTATTCCTTCCTTCAGAAACTCTACCTGCTGCTCAGAGGCTCCTGTCTGAACTGCCACATGCTGACTTGCCCGCGGGCTGTCATTCACCTCCTCATCTGCCAGCTGCGCGTTCTGGAGGTCGGAGCCCTTCAAGCCGTGTACGAGCTGGAGAGAATTCTCAACAGGGTAGGTGCCTGGCTCTCGTGGAAATCAGGCAAGCCACCAGTGGGAACAAGGCTGTTTGTTGTCCCTTCTTATATCTTGTGCCTGGATACCAATCACTAGGTGTGAAAACAGGAAGCCGTAGAGTAATTGGAGGAACGTTAATAAAAACAACATAGAAATACATTTACCCAGGAGCTTTTTTTTCTCCTGGACCCAGGATCCAATCACGGTTCATATATTGCTCTGAATGTTACATCTCTTTGGTCTCTTTTAATGCAGGCTGTTTTAATATAGAAATCTGTTTTTTATGATACTGACTTTTTTTTGAAGACATTAACACTTTGTAGGATTTCTCACATCCTGGATTTGTCTGATCATTAGATTCATGTTTTAGTAAGAATACCCCCTACACAGTACAGGACACTTTGTGTTGCATCATTTTAGAGGCACCTGCTGTCACGTTGTTCTATTGGTGATGCTTAGTTGGATTACATAGGTAAGATGGTGACCAGACCTTGTTTTCTTTGTGACTAATGGTTGCTTCAGATTTTCTGGTGCTATTATAAATACCTTGTTTAAAATTCATTTTCTGTTTGTGGATCAAAATCTTATTCATTGTTGTATATTGATTTTTGTATGAAACAGCCGGGCAAAAGCATCTCATCAGTTCTGATATTTTATCTGTACATTCTTTTCATCACCTGTGAATAGCAAAGCAATTTTATTTCTTACCGATCCTTACATGTCTTGTTCTTTTTCTTACCTTATTTTGGTGGCTAGGATCTACAGTATTGTGTTGAAGGGGTAGCATGCATCCTCGTCTTTTTTCTTCCCTCAAAGGAAAACCTTTCACCTTTCCTCTTCCCCGTCCCTTCAGACCTTAAGTGTGCAGAGCACACAGGCTTCTACACAGAGGTGTGGCCGGCGTAGGTTGTCAGGCCAACCAAGGTGATAAAAACATCAAGGGGAGGGCATCCCTGCATGTGAGTGCAGCCCAACCTGGAATGTCAGAGTTCAAATAGCATGAGGAGAGTGTTCATTTAGGGTAGAAGCTCAGCATGGGAGGTGGGCATCCAAACAGGTAAGAGGGCGCCCTGCGGGATGGTCACTGTGGTGTATGGGAGCCCAAAGAGCGTGAGGAGGGGGTTCATAGGAGAGTGGCCTGGAGTGGGATGGGAGCCCAAGTTGGGTGAGAGGGGGTCATGCATGGGAGTAGATGCGGCAGTGATGGGAGAGTGGTTACATACAGGGAGGTGGAGTGATCAAATTAAGTACATATACTAAGGATAATGACGGCCAGATTTCACACCACCAGAGGGGAAGTTACAAATATATGAATGAGAGAAGACCCAGAGTTAACCCTGTAGTGTTGGAATGGAATTAAAAGTATGAGTGTGAAGGGTGTGTGTGCATGTGCACATACATTCCCAGGTCTGTCCCTGAGAAGGTCTTGGAGTGCTGATAGCAGTGGATACACCTAGTGCCTTTGTCTTGGCTCCTAAATACCATTCTTCACTGAAAGGGCTTTTTGGATAAGTGGCTGATTCTGGGGCTGATGCAGAAAGTGCAAGATGAACCTGGAATATTATGTGCCAAGAGCAAGTCGGTCCTCAAAGAATGAAGGGGACACGTCAGAATCACACTGCCCAAATCTAGAACAGTTTTTGAGCATCAAAATAAATGATGATAGGAACTTTTATGTATAAAGTAAGAATCCATGAAATCCATGAGTTCATCCTGCTATAAATGAATGAATGAACTGAAAGTATAAGTAACAGGCTACTTATACAGTTTGAAAGTACTCCCCCCACACAAATAACCTTCATTAATTACAAGTGGGGGGAACGGTAACTTTACAGTGGAAAAGTCGGCCGTCACCTCCTTATGCAAGTGGTCAAAGCGAACATCACCCCGTGCAGCAAACTGGAATCATGCCCCACCTGATACTGAGATGTAGTGAGAAGAGCAGGGCAGCTGCTGCTTCTGAATCTTCCTGCCAGGGAGGCACAAGCTGAATCTGATCTCAAGGAGCCAGCAGACACCCAGGTCTCACTCCCCTTCAGTTCTTCACGGTGTTAATGTCTTTAAAGTTAGACTAGGTGCCTGAGCGAGACGCAGGAGACATGACAAGCAAATGCAACAGGTGACTCTGAACTGGCTGTTTTTGAATATTACTAGAGAATTGGCAAAACTTGAATGGTGTCTGAGGATTAGGTGGTAGTAATTTATTAATGTCCATTTACAGTTTTTTATTATTGTATTGTCATATTAGAGAGTGTCCTTGTTTGTAGAAAATGTTCACCCAAGAATGTGGGCAGCAGCTTACTCTCAAATGGTTCAAGGAAAAAGGTTGTTCTGTGTACTTGCAACTTGCCTGTGAGTGTGAGATTGTGTCAGTATAAAAACAAATGATATTAAAACAAACAAATGGGGAAACATTTCACCAGTAAGTATAATATTGGCTGAACTTTTATAGTGTTTGGTTTTTTTTATCAGATTAAAGAAACTTTTCTATTCCTATTTTGCTAAGATGGCTGAATGCTGAATTTTATCAAATACTTTTTCTGCACCTACTGAAAGTTTCAGATAATTTTTCTCAAGGTCACATGGTGAAATACTCAATTCTTTTTTCATATTAAACTAACCTTGGATTCCTGGGATTCCTTGTTCTTGATAATTTGCCTTTTTAATGCGTTGCTAGATTTGAATTCCTAATGTTTTGCTTAGGATTTTGCACCTGTGATCATGTCATTGCTTTGTAGCTTTCCTTTCTCAGGTTGTCCTTTTGAGTTTGGTTATATAGGTTATGTTGGCCTCATAAAATAAGGTAGGGAATTCTCTTTTCTCCCCTGAAAGAGTTCATGTGAGATTGGCGACACTGCACCAGCAGGGCACTGCCAGACGGTCTCTCTTCAGTGGGTGTTCTCACAGCTGGCTAAGTCTAGTCTTCTTTGGCTCTCCAAGTTCAAGAGCAAAAGGACTCGATTACACCAGGGGACATGGGAGCCACCCTGGCCCCGGAGCCCCACACCCCCAGTAGGAATCAGTATCTTTTGTGACAGTTCCGTGACTCTCACAGGCCCAGCTTCCAGAGACTCTCAAGGGCATTAGCACCAGGGAAGCTCAGAGCTGTGGTGTTTATAATTCATTCATAGTCTTCCCAGTTCAGATACAGTCTGAGCACTAGAGGTCATTTTTGCCATCAGCAATGCTACCTAATGACGCAATCGACATTTCCACTTTTATAAAGTTTCCAGGGAAAAGAATTAAAAAATTAACTCCATATCAAACTGGTTCAAAAGAGAGAGATTTTCTTAAATCTTTATTCAGAGTAGGTTATATTTTCTAGGAACTTGTCCATTTCATCTAAAGTTTTATTCATGATGCCTACCTTAAGAAAAATTTTTTGTAAGATATACCCACACAGATGCATTCATCATACATAAAATCCAACAAATAGTTAAAAGTAAGCGCCACCCATACGCTCACCTTCAACGTCAGGCTATTGTCCCTGTTCCCAGAAGCGCCCTCTCTCTCCCCTGTCCTGTGCGCTCATTTTTGACAGTTTGTCATTGTACTTAAAGAATTCTTTGTAGAAATAAGTTGAGGCCTCGGATGCCGTGCCTTCCTCCAGAGAAGCTTCTGCCACATGCTCGGTGGCCCGGGACCATCATAGTCTGGGTTCAAGGCTGATGGCTCGCGGGACTGCCCGGTGATTGCAATCCACGAGGTCCTGTTCAAGGGCCAGTTTATTTCCCGAGGGCACAGCCCCTGAGGTTCCCAGCTTCCTGTGTTTGTGGGGTAGGATATGGGAGGGAAGGTATCCTGTTAGATTCCTGTCGTGGCACTAACTCAGGGCTTTGATTTCTGTCCCATCCATTATTTGAGGCTTCCAAATGAAAAGTTTAAAATTCCTGTATTGGAAAATGTGCCCCAGGCCGGTGCTGCCATGTCTCATAGCTCCAGAGAGCACCATGGAAGTCTGTCGGGGTCCTCCCCAGCTGGACGTAACTGCACTGAGGGTTGCCCTGGAGCCCTGTGTGCTGCAGCCCCCCATCGTGCACCTGGGCCCCGGGCTCCTGGACCTGGACTCCTGTTTTCCCTTCAGTTAGGTCTGGATCCTCCTCACTGTCCATATAATAGAAACGTATTTATTTTATCCTGTCCTGGTTTTTTCAGTTTTAGGTTTGGAATGAATAATGTAGCCCGCCATTATTGGAAGCAGCTCTTCTCCTTTGATTTTATCTGAATAGCCTCACTGTTTTGAGAATGCAACACAGCAGCCATGAGGGGTCTGTTTCTGCTCTCAAACCGAACTCCCCTGTGGGGCTGCTCATCGTACAGACTTCGCTTTGATAATACGGGTTTTCTCTTTGTTTTTCAGTTTCTGGAAGAAAATGCTGATCCTACTGCTTTTGAAATCCAGGAAGAATTAGAACAATATACACGTGAAATTGTACAGAACAACCTCCTGGGATCCCAGGGCTCCCACGTGCGTTATCCCTTCTTTCCTCCCCGAACACTCGGTTCTTAGCCCTGTCACTTACGCACACATTTGGTTTCCTGTAATTGACCTGGGTTTGAATCCCAGCTCTGCCCCTTATGACGCCTGAGACCCTACAAATTGTGTAACTATTCCTGCGCCACTGTGTCCTCATATTTGATGCCTGCCTACAGGACCGAGGAGAAGGTTAGGTGAAATAAGGTAGTGTAGGCATGGCGTCCAGCAGGGTTCTGGCTTGCAGTCTCACTTTGAGAATGAGGTCCATGTTCCTTTCTTCTTTCTCCCTGTAGCACCGTAAACTCCTGTGAGCACTGATCCCACCTCCTCCCTGTTCCCCCATAGCATCTATGTCAGTGTTAATTTGTTCAGTGAATGAGTGATGTCAATAATCAGCCTGCAGGACTAACTTGAAACCTGACTCACCTCATGCCCAGTTTCACACCAGAGATTCCGATTGAAGTGGTCGGGGGAGGGCCCGAGTGGCTCTCATTTGCAGCCAGGCTCAGAGCCACTCATGTAGCTTCACTGGATGTACTCTTCTCAGATCCCTGAGGTCCCGCCCAGGAGGGAACAGGGAGGTGCACCAACTGCCTCCAAAGAGGTTTATTTCTTTTATTTTTATTTTCAAACATTTTATTTATTTCAAAGCAGTTTATTTTAAATTAAAGGGAACCCAGCGTTTATGAAGTACTTTGTGCAAGCCCCCCACTGCATTCATCATGTCTCTGTCTAGTGACAGCGTAGTGAGGCCGTTTCTCCTCTTAGTCACGCATTAGAAATGAGGAAAGGTAAGGAAAGAAGCCGCTCAGTGATTGGCAGGGCTTGGCTGTATTAGGGTTCTGTGGAAATTTTTGTTTAAGAAGGTGGCTTCCTCTGGTTTTTCAAAAAAGGTAAAAATCACTGGATACATAGTGGGTTCTCTTCAAATGGCACCCTGAGGTTCTTTCTTCTCAACAGGTGAAGAATGTGTGTGAGAGCAAGAGCAAGCTCATCACCTGCTTCTGGAGGACACACATGACTGCTAAGCGGTGTCCCCACTGCAAGTGAGTCTCGGGGTGCTGGCTGGTCCCTTTCCCTCCAGCGGGAGGCCTCTGGCCGGTCGCTCACAGCTGTCAGTAAATGTGCTGGTGGGTTCCTCCTCTCCTCAGTCACAGCTGTCTTCTTGTCTAGGACCGGGCGGGCAGTTGTCCGAAAGGAGCACAACAGCAAACTGACCGTCACGTATCCAGCCGTGGTGCACAGGAAAGCTGGCCAGACGGACACAGAGCCGCCGGGTAAGCAGCCGGGCCCTGGGCGGCCCTCGGCCATGTTCCTCACGCGTGGCCATCGGTGTGTCCCAGACCTTGGGAACAGCGGTCCTCTGTGATGCGTGCCTGGTGAGCCGGTGGTGGAGGGGATCCTGGCCTCTCGCACAGCTGACGGGCTGGGCTACATTTTGAGGGCTGAACAAGGCACCTCTTGCTTCAGGTGGTCATTTTCTGAAGGAGGAAGCTAAGAGATATATACTTGGCAAGTATTTAGAACCATTTGATTGTCCAAAAGGTGTGGATTTATTTTGAAGTAAAATGTATAATGTAGGTGAATTTTTAAGAAACACGGGGGAGCCCTGACCGGTTTGGCTCAGTGGATAGAGCATCGGCCTGCGGACTCAAGGGGCCCAGGTTCGATTCCTGTGAAGGGCATGTGTCTTGGTTGCAGGCACATCCCCAGTGGAGAGTGTGCAGGAGGCAGCTCATTGATGTTTCTGGCTCTCTATCCCTCTTCCTTCCTCTCTGTAAAAAAAAAAATCAATAAAAATATATAAAAAAAAACACGGGGGAGGTCAAAAGACCATTAGTATCTCCTGCAGGCGGCTTCTGGGGGCCCATAAATTCCTGGGTAGTGTCTCCTCAGCTCGGTTCCACCCTTGGGGTCCTTGAGGAAAATGCTTAGAGACTGACTTAGTCCTGCTGCTTTTGTATTTTTGTTAGTTGTAGGTTTGTTTTGTATTCTGAAGTGGTAAAGAAGCAGTGGTTCTCAACCTGTGGATTGCGAACAGTGAAAATACATCCTGCATATCAGATATTTACATTACGATTCATAACAGTAGCAAAATTACAGTTATGAAGTAGCAACGAAAATAATTTTATGGTTGGGGTCACCACAACATGAGGAACTGTATTAAAGGGTCGCGGCATTAGGAAGGTTGAGAACCACTGAAGGTATCCCATTGGAAGTGCTGAGCCCTGAGCCTGCTATGCAGTATGTGCTCTGCAGATGTTCATTGTTCACCTTTATTGTAAGTCAGCGTGCCAGGGTGGGAAGAGCTTGACCTTGCTTGACTCCTCCTCTGCTACTGATTGGGAGTAGGTCTAGCAGTTAAGTAGCCTTATTAGAGAAGGCCACTGCAGGGAGCTTCTGTCTCTATAGTGGCCGTAACAAAACCTCTTGCCCAGAGTTTAGGAAAGTTCATAGGTGGAAGTCCGAGCTTGAGAATGTGGAAGAGGCAGGGAAGGAAGTCTCTTCCCCGAGATGCATGGCCTGTCTTTTACATTTGAGGATTCTGGCGAGGCGGGAGTAAATAACGTAGTCTGTCCAGGCTGCTGAAACAACACACCAGAGACTGGGTGCTTATAAACCCAGGCCTTTGTTGCTCACGGTTCTGGAGGCTGGGAAGTCCAAGGTGGGTGCTGGCGAATCCAGTGTCCAGTGAGGGCCCCTTCATTGACAGCCACCTCTCCCTATAACCTCACGTGGCAGAAAGCGGCAACGGAGCTCTCTGGATCTTTATAAGGGCACATCCTCATGACCTAAGCATCCTCAAAGGCTCCTGACACCTTCACCTTATCGGTTAGGATTTCAACACCTGTAATTTGGGGGACACAAACATTCAGACCATAGCAATAACAAACTCGCTTATTACTTTTAAAATATATATATATTTTATTGATTTTTTACAGAGAGGAAGGGGGAGGGATAGAGAGTTAGAAACATCGATGAGAGAGAAACATCGATCAGCTGCCTCCCGCACACCTCCTACCGGGGATATGCCTACAACCAAGGCACATGCCCTTGACTGGAATCGAACCTGGGACCCTTGAGTCCGCAGGCCGATGCTCTATCCACTGAACCAAACCGGTTAGGGCTCGCTTAGTACTTTTTAAAAAACCTTTTACTTGAGACTAGTTTTAGACTTGCAGAAGGGTTGCAGAGATAGTACAGAGAGTTCCCCTGTACTCTTTACTCAGTTTGCCCTAATGCAGCATCTTAGATCACCATGGTGCACCTGTCAAAACTAAGGAATTAGTATTGGTGCACTGCTGGTAATGAACTACAGGCTTCATTTGAATTTTTCCAGTAATGTTCTTTTTATGTTCCAGGATTCAACCCAGTTTACCACACTGCATTTTAAAAGCCTGTTTAATTTTGTTTAATGGTTTATAGTTAACCACAGGGTAGATTTTTCTGCACTTACCTATAAATAGCCCTTAAAATAATTTTTTTGGCTGGGAACTGCTGCTCTGTTCCTTAGGGTGCCTTAGAAAATGTTCACAGGTTGAGAACAAAGATGGTCAGAATTCTAGAAGATAACTGTTTCTCTGGAGCAAATATCTGTCTAGCAGATAAGTAACCTTTCAGTGTCTTTGTCAAATCCATCCTTTGACGTAATCTCTCACTACAGCTATGAGAATACGATGATGCTAAACAAAAGTCTGCATTACAATTGAGTCAGCAGTTGTCTTCCATGGTTCTAGGTTGGGTTTTAGCATTTAACAGACGTTTGCTTTTTGGGCTCTCCACCTCATGAAACATGCTTGTGGCTGAGCATGGTGCCAGGTGGAGACCTGACCACGTGGTCTCCGCTCTCAGAGGAGGCTACTGGGCACAGGTCAATGACTCCAGAGAGCAGGTGATGTGGAGTTAGGCTCTGGCCGCATTCCTGATACCAAAGGGAGCCAAGCAGTGACTGTGCCTCAGTTGTCCCCACAAGTCACCCATGAGGAGAGCCATAGCTTTGAAGTGCTACATACTCTCAGAGTGCACCTCGAGCCCCCCAGTGCACCCTAGCATTTTTATTTTATTTTTTTGTTATTCGTGTTTTTTCAATTATTTTTTAAAACCTCACCCAAGGATATGTTTCTAGATTTTAGAGAGGAAGGGAGAAGGGGGGTGGGTTGGACGGGGGGAAGAGAAACATCAATTGGCTGCTTCCCACACATGCCCTGACCGGGGATTGAACCCACAACCTAGGTAGCTACCCCGAGTGGGAATCGAACCTACAACCTTTTTGGTGTACAGGATGATGCTCCAACAAACCAAGCCAGCTGGCCAGAGCCACATTAGCATTTTTAATGAGAATTCTCATAGCCAAGACATTCCACTGTGATGGAGTCTTCCCCAAGTTATATAACCTTCCAGCTCCCTTTAGCATTCCCATGGCAGCTCTCAGAGCGGAATGAAACACATCAGCGATGTTCCAACTCCCATCCAGGCAGCGTTCATTCTGGCAGGCTGCACGGAGGGTGCAGCCCATGCGAGGTGGTAGCTTCCTGCAGGTCTCTTCTGCTTCGAATCCTGTGATTGAGCAACTGTCATCTGTTAAAGGGGGAGGGGCGGGAGGGAGGGCACTCCATGCCCAGAGAGACTGCAGCTTCAGCTGGCCTTCCTCAGCCCTTCAAGCCTGTTGAGGAGGAAAGAACGCGCAGAGAGTTGTTCCCAGAAGTGCCCACAAAGTTGTTCCTTGGGTTAATAGGGTCCTCTTTTTTCCTTCTGAACATATGATGCTTTGGTTATTCCTGAAGGTCAGTGCCTTTTTGTTTCATACCCCCACTCCCTTCTGTTACATTAACTGGTTGAAATGTTTTGCTCTTATAGGAATCAAAATGTTAAATGTAGACTCCTTCACCCAGCAATTCTGCTTCTATGACTTTGTCCTAAGAATACCCACAGTGCTGCTTAAGTAGTTAAAATTGGAAATGGCTTAAATGCCTATTAATAGAGAATAGTTAACTAAATTATATCCATTATTATTCAAGTTACAGATTTCTCTAATAACTTGTGATAGCAGCCCAGCGGTGTGGTTCAGTGTTTGAGCATCGACCTATGAACCAGGAGGTCACTGTTCAATTCCCGGTCGGGGCACATGCCTGGGTTGTGGGCTGGATCCTCAATAGTGGGGCTGCGGGGGTGTAGGAGGCAGCCAGTCGATGATTCTCATTATTGATGTTTTTATCTATCTTTCCCTTTCCTGTCTTTGATATCAATTAAAAAAACATTTAAAAAAGAACTAGTGATAACATACTGTGGGTGGTCAAGAAACTAATCGGAGAATTGGAGGTGGAATGAAGCTGGATTTTACAACTATAGAAAAAGGCAAAAGAGTGAGGTTTTTAAATATAGATTATCTTAGCATATCTTGAACATGTGCATTCAGGCCATTGACTGTTTAGTATCTGACACAATGTACTGGCCACGGTGTCGGGTGCTAGAAACAGACAAGATGGGGTTCCTGCCCTGGTGAGTACATAAAAAGGGAAGATGGAGTAATATTTAATTTCCATGAGTGTGTCCTGGAAGAAGTTGATAGTTTTAAACCTAGATGCTCACATTGCTTATATCTTTGTTAACCATCTAAGTGCCTGGAGTCTGACCTCCTGAGTGGCAGCCCAGGTCTGATTTTCTGACTCACCCTGGGTATAGCTGATAATATTCCAGAGTGATTTTGCTTGAACTGAGAAACCAAAACCAATCTATTCCTCACATAGGGAAAATATTCAGAGCGGTGACTATGCTGTCCTAGACTTTGATAATACGTAAGAAGAAATGGAGCATACATGTACCCATAAAAGTGTTCATGCCCAGCGGGTGTGGCTTGGTCATTGAGCACGGATCCATGGATCCATCGAGGTCATGGCTTGATTCCTGGTCAGGGCATATGCCCAGGTTGCGGGCTCTATCCCCACTAGGGGGCGTGCAGGAGGCAGCCAACTGATGAGTCTTTCTCATCCTCTCATCATTGATGTTTCTATCTCTCTTCCTCTCTCCCTTCCTCTGAAATCAATAAAAACATATCTTCTTTAAAAAGGAATCAACAACTTTTAAAAAAATGTTCACGTCCATTTACCTATAATTCTATTTCAGTGAACGTTTCTTGTAAAAGCAATGTGCATACAGGTTTTTTTAAAAAAAAAAACCAGAATGTTACTTACAATAGTAAAAAACTGGGATCAACCCACATGTCCAATTATAAGAGTTTGGTGAAATCACTTCGGAAAACATCCTCTGAGCAGATTCTCATGCAGCCATTAAAAATGATGGCCAGGAAATATGCTCACAAGAGCCAAGTATATGAGTAAGTCCACGGCTCACATGACAGGGATCTAACACATTGCTTCAACCGAGGCATGGAGAGGGATACATAAAGTGATAACAGTGACATAATGGACTGTGATGGGATGGTGGGTGGTTTTTCCCTTCTGCTCTATTGATTTTATAAAAGTAGTTACATTGTTTTCGTGACTTTAAAAATTAGATCAAGAGGGGAAAATACTCAGCTGGGGCTATGCTGTCCTCGAGTTTTTATGATCAAATTGCAGGCTTGGCAGGATGGGGGAAAGAATTGATAAATCCCAGTGCCAAAGGCGTGCCTGATACTGACTTGTGCCTTGATCTCTCCTCTGCTCCAGGAATTGACGAAGCGCAAATGGGAAAACGAGGGTACCTGACACCCACCGGCGCACGGGAGCACCTCACCGCCCTTTGGAAGAATGAAGGTGCTGCCCCGCCTAGAGGATACGCTTTACCTCCCCTTGGCTTTGATTCCCTGGCCTCATTACCCTGCCCTGTTATTCTCGTCTTTTCGGAGTTGTGGCTATTGTAGCTCTCTCCTGAAATCAGTGCAGGTTTGGGTCAGCCTTCAGGGCATTGTCACTGATGCATTATGGAAAGGAGAAGGCCTTTAACTCTGTCTGTGAGGTCTCTGTGGCCATTCCATCTGAAGATCAAAACATGAACTTTAACATGTATTTTTAGTTAGGATTGTTATATCTTAATTCCCTGAAGAAAGGAAAATCCTTCCTTCCCTTTTGAGTGTGTAGCAGAGCCTGTGCAGTATACCCGCACCCTCCTGTCACCCACCCTCTGAGACAGTGTCCTGGGACCCTGGTGGAACCACTGTGTGTGGATAAGCACTTCACGATGAAGCTGGTGCTGAGCTTTGCCGGGGCAGGGGAAGAGCACTCAGGGTCCCGTGGTCGTGTACGTGGCAGCCCTGGCGCGTGCTATTCACTCTCCCTGCGTTTCCTTTAAGGTCATTGGACTATTAGCTTTGAATCCACAGAAGAACCCTCTTGGAGCATCAGTGTGCAGGATTTTTGTTTTGATTTTTAAGGCTAACTTTTTTGGTTTCATTTTTTTTCTTTCCATATTTCAAATATGTGTCTGACAAACACCAAAGTAATTGTGTACGTGTGTGTAAGTCTGAGACAAGCGGCCTTTTTTATTTCCCATCCCTCCCCATTTCAACCCTGAGCTAAGTGCTGCCGTCCCATAGTCACATCTGTGTGCAGGCTCCCAACACCCAGAGGCTATTTTTTGCTCAGTTTTATAAAGAAAAATGTGAATTTATTTTACACTAGAGGCCCGGTGCACAGATTTGTGCACATTGATAGGAAATTAATTAGAAGGTGGCCGGCAGGGCAGGACTGGGTGAGACTGGCCAGACACGCTCTGGAGCCAACCTCCCACGGTCCCTCCACACCGGCACAAGGGCTCAAAGGGCGTCTGCAGAGTGAGCAGGGTCCCTCTGGCAGGTGAGGTACCTCGGCCAGGCCTGTGGGGATCAGACCAAAACTGGCAGTCCCACATCCCCCGAGGGCTCCCGGAGTGTGAGAGGGCACTCTGCAAAGTTGCTGTTGCACAGCAGCTCCTGCGTTGAGTGTCTTCCCCCCTAGTGATCATTGAGCATCATAGTTGCTGGCCGGTCGGCTGGTCGCTTAGGCTTTTATATATAGAGAGATTGTCCTATATTCTGGTGGGTTGTGTTTTTTAGTTCAGTTAGTAAAACATTTTATCCATCCATGTTCCAACATAGATTTAAATGATCTTTTTGGTTCATTTCAAACACAGGATTCTTTCTGAATTTCCTTTTTTCGGGACTGGAAGATGTTGACATGGAGTCTAGATTCAACCCCACTATGTTCTTCCTGGATTTCTTGGTGGTGCCACCCTCAAGGTGATGCCCTTTAATTGACTTTATTTCACCTGGAGAGGGTGCACTGGGTAACTGAATGATGGCCTCAGGAGAGGGTGGAGGGGTGGCGGGCACTGAGAAATAGAACAGCAGTTCTGCTTCCAGGCGGCAGGTGGTGGGAGGATTTCCTCCTATTTGTCCTGAATGCGGTGGGAATATTGGTTGTCCTGAGTGTGGTGGGGTGTGAGATGCTTATAGTAGGGATGGGTGAGAGGCTGAACAACATGACCCTTCCCCCACACTAAACATTCACTGATGCCATGTGTCCCCCTGCAGGTATCGTCCTGTCAATCGCTTGGGGGACCAGATGTATACCAACGGCCAGACGGTGAATTTGCAGGCTGTCATGAAGGACGTGGTTCTGATCCGAAAGCTTCTGGCATTGATGGCCCAAGAACAGGAGCTGCCATGGGAGGTGGCAGCACCTGCCACAGACGAGGTGAGGCCTGTCTTGGAGCTGATGTCATAAATGCCCGCGCTGAGTTCTAACTCTCCAGTGGGTGCAGAATGCTGTGGGTGCTGGTTGGGCTCAGTTTGGGAAAGCATAGGTGACGTCAGGGGAAAGCACGGTCTGAGCATGGGAAGGTCTGCGTTCACCCCAGTGACCTCGGTTGAGTTGCTTTAATTTTGTGGACTCATCTCTACTGTAAGGGGTGTGGTCTGTCATGAGGTTTTACACACAGGTTGTCTGGGCCACCTACCCTTGGCAGCTCTAGAAAGAAGAGTTTGCTTCCCTTGGGCCCTAAGAAAGTTCCTCCTGGGTTACAAGTCCAGATCCCAACTCGCCCAGAGGTCTGGCTCATTAAGATCTCCAGCACTGGGGGTCAGGAAGGCAGTGTTAGAGATGCTAGGAACTTCCCTGAATAGGACTATGAGGTTTGGGGCCTCAAGCTTCCTGTTCCGTAAGTGGTGGTGCTGAATGCATTTTGTCCATCTCAGCAAACACGTCTCGAACCCTTCAGTGTGCCAGGTGGTCAGTGGGTATAGGGGGCCTTGCTGACGTCACTGAGGCCCCACCCAGAGCTGAGGTGGTTGCTGTCTGGGTGCCATAGGAAGGGCTTTTTCAGGCCTGAGGAGACTGGGCTCAGGCTCTCTTCTAGCTGCAGCCACAGTCCTGCTATGAACGAGGCCCATCACCAGGTGGCGCCAGCATTTGCCCTGGACATGCAGTCAGTTACCCAGCCTTTCTCCTTGGGCTTTCTGTGGGTTTCCTTAAGTTTCAGATCTGCACTGTAGGTGAGCTTTTGTTTGTTGTTGTTGTTAATCCCCACCCGAGGATATGTTTTCCATGGGTTTTTAGAGAGAGTGGAAGGGGGCAGGGGAGAGCAAGAAACATCAATGTGAGAGAGACACATCAATTGGTTGCCTCCCGCATGCGCCCCAACTGGGGCTGGAGATTGAACTGCAACCCAGGTACGTACCTTTGCCCAGGAATCAAACCCTCGACCCTTTGGCATGCAGGCCGCCACTCTAACCGGCCAGGGCAGTGTAGGTGTGCTTTTAAAAATCCCAAGTCTGAGAAATGGGCCATCTTCAGGCCCTAGTCCAGTGTGGAGGAGAAAGCAATCGGATAGCCAGGTCCAGTGACCAGAGAGTAGAACTTTATTTTGATGGCCCTTAAAAATAAGGTAGTCTCTTGTCAAAAAAATCCCACAAACAATCCCTTAAAAATGAGGTAGTCCCTTGTCAAAAAAACCCCACAAACAATCCCTTAAAAATGAGGTAGTCCCTTGTCAAAAGCCCCACAAACAACAACAGAAAAGCTGAGTCTCTGAAGAAGTAAACAGTATCCTCTCTGATTCCTAAGGTCCTTGTAACCTGAAGTCACAGTGCCCTCTTTCCATCTGATTATAGGACACCTTCTGATTTGTTCCCCGCCTCGCTTCCCACATTCTGTTCCCATGGCAGTCCTCCCGCGAATCGCAAATGCCTGCCGTGGGCCAGGCGCCTGCTGGGCTAAGCACTGAGGATCCCGGTGAGATAGTCTCTCATTTCAGAAGTAGTCACGTGGGCCCGAGTCAGGTAATGCTAGAGCAGTGAGTTAGGCTGACAGGGCCTCTGTCATCGTACAGGGGACATCTCTCCCTGCTTCGGCCAGAGCAGAAAATACGTCCATGCGTCCCTGTCACTAAAGATGCCCCGCTGTTCTCAGGTTGAGGACAAGCCTACTTCATCGCTAATGGGTTCCGCAGCATTCCCGGTTACTGGGTCTTCACCCTTCCTCTGCCCTCCTCCAACGCACTGACAGGTTTCCTCTGTCATCCAACCCACACTGCGGGACATGGAACCATCTGTTGGCTCCTGTGTCATCCTCGGCCGGATGGGCCAGTGGTGGCTGGACAGTGTCAGTAGGTGGTGCTCTTAGGCAACTTAAGGCCTCAGGGCCTACCTCCTAGCAGGAGGGGAGAAGAGAAGGAGGCAGAGCCAGGGACAGAAAAGGATTGGATAAATATTCCAGTGAAGCTTGGAGATCAGCCAGCCCAGCCCCTCGACATACCCCAATCAGGGACCCACATCCTAACTAACGATATAAAAAATCACATGGCAAACGTTTTTCCCTTCTAAGAAATTTTCCACCTGCATTTTTGTAAGTGCTTTGGATCAGGTTTTTCCAAGACCGTAAATATAGCTGTAACTCCGTAGGAGAATCCGTTACCTGGCAGGATAACAGAGTTTCATAAAAGGAGTATGGATGGGGGAAGGGTTTCTAGGGTTGCCTTAAAAATGAGACATTAAGGGATTTCGGCAACTGCTGCGAGTAGTTTGATGAAACAAGCTACCATGTTAGAGAACCCACATGGCAAGTAATCGAAGGTGCAGCCGACTAGGAACTGAGGCTCAGTCTGGCAGCCCTTGAGAAACGGAATTCGGCCAACAGCCATGTCAGCTTAGAGTTAGACCCTTCCCCGGCGAACCTTCACATGAGAGCCCAGCACTGGCCGACGGCGCCACGGCCTGGGAGACGCTGAAGCACAAAAGCCGGTGAAGCTGCGCCCGGGTGCCTGACACACAGAACTGTGAGATAATAAATGTGTGTGGGCCCAAAAGAAACGAAAGACGCCTGCTTTAATGTTGAGTTCATTTTACTCCTGCAGAGAGACTGGCTGGGAAGTATGGAACGGGGCTCATGTTTTGTTGATGTGAACTGACGCTAGAGTAAGCAAGAGAAATAAATCTAGCCTGCTCTTTTGAGGGTTTTCCATCATGCTTGTTTTCTTGGTTGTCCTGCCAGGAAAAAGACTCTTCGAATGGGATGGACCGATCCTTTTTGAGTATGCTTCCAGGCCAGTCCCTCACAGACAAACTCTACAACATTTGGATTCGCCTTCAGAGCCACGTCAATATTGTGTTTGATAGCGAGATGGACAAATTAATGACAGAAAAGTACCCTGGCATTAGACAGGTGAGCAGTAAGTTGGATCCCCATTGCTGGCTGAAGGGGTCAAGTAATAAGCATTTGTATTGAACCAAGAAAATAATAAATATACTTGATTTTTAATAAAATGCCTTCTTTGGACTTCCCTCCCTCCCATATAGATCCTCGAGAAGAAGGAGGGCTTATTCCGAAAGCACATGATGGGAAAGCGAGTCGACTACGCGGCCCGTTCCGTCATCTGCCCAGACATGTACATCAACACCAACGAAATCGGAATCCCCATGGTGTGTGCGGAGGGGCCGTGTTTGCTGCTGTTGGGCGCAGAGGGGAGTGTGGAGGAGGGCTGGAGAGAAGGCGTGTGGCAGACTGTGTGACGGGAGGGTTGGGGGAAGACAGCTTCTCCCTCTTCCTGGTTAAGTCTTTGGAGGGGATTCGAGGCTGTGTGATGGCATTGCTCTCACTCCTTGCCAGGTCTTCAGACACCATTTCCCTCTAAGGAAGACCCACTCCTGGGCCACAGGGAGCTGACTGCAGGGTGTTCCACGTCCCCACCGCATATCTTCCCTCTGCCTGTCTTGGCCTAGTCTTTACACCCTCCTAGTCAGAGTGGCTGTACAACAGAGATGAGCCAGAGGGAAGGGGATTTCATCCCATGGACTCGCCCGGTGCCAGGAGTCAGGGGTGTGTGCCCGTGGTTGCCAGGGAGAGGGAGGAGAGCGCGCTGCCAGAGCGGAGGCGTGTGTGAGTTGTCCGTCCTCCGACTTCCTCTGGGTAAGCGGTTCACCCCGTCCACCCATTAGTGTTTCCTTAGGGAGCCAGCTTCCGCTTTTCACTTCCCCACCAGTGCAAGCTGTGGTGCTCATTAGCAGCAGCCCTTTAATCGGCTTCCTCCTTAATGGGCCTTGAGGTCAGTAATAATGAAGATGGTTTAATTCCCTCCGTGGAGAGTCATTTCTGCATGCACTGCCCTGCTGCTGCTGCTCTCGGGGGAGTGCTAGGGATGAGCGGCGCTCTCTGCCTCCTCTCTCTCGGCACACCAGGCTTCCTCAGCAAGGCCATGACCGTCGAGGGGACGAGAGTCGGGACATTCAGCCCACCACCTTCTGGGAACTTTAGGTCTTTGCTGGGAATGGCATCATGGAGCCAGTGGTGATGCTCATGAGTCTGAGGCCCCGGGGAGAGAGGCCACACCTGGTTTGTTGCTCTTTCTGGGCAGAGGGCAGGGGCTGCCCCTCGTGGCTTTGGCCTCTGGTGCCTGGAGTGTCCCAGCTTTGGGAGAGACTGTTCGTGCTGCCTTCTCTTTCCACATTCAGGGCTCCCAGGCCTCGTTCTTGGATTGAGCTCATTTGGTCATGGCTGTCCCCTTACGGGGGCTCGGAAGTCACCTGCAGCCACCCCCAACCCGCCCCAGGTCTCAGGGCCGTGGTGGCCCAGGCTTGTTGCTCACTGATGGCTGTGAGGAGCAGAGCCTGTGAAACTGCTCTTGGTCCTTGAGGTACACCCTTCCCCCAGCATCTGTGGAGAGGTGTTATGGGAGCAAAGGAGGTGAAATATGACTCAGTAGTGAACCCCATAGACTAGAGTGTCCCCCCTGAAACTCACATGCCAGTGGTGGAGACACAGATACACAGGAACAGAACACTCAGGCAGGGTCAGTGCATCAGCGGGAAGGGAGCGTAGGAAGGCCGCTCACAAGGTGCTGTTGGGGCCGAGAGCGGGACAAAATTCAACAAGGTCCCTTACATAGGACTCAGACTCTCGGAGGCATTTATGTGCATTTAGAAGCATCAAAGAGTTTAAGATATTCAGTAGCTCGGAAACTCACTGAAGCAGGGAACTTGTTTTCCTTGGAGTGGATGTGTTGCAGTCTCGTGTTCAGTGGGGCGCTGCATCGTCTTGTGTCTCAGGAAGCCGAGGTGGTTTCCGGTGCCACCTTGACTATGATGGCTGCTGGAGCTGCCGAGTGACAAGACCCTGATGCCGTGTCTGGGCTCAGGGCAAGAGCCTCGATCCGTTGGTGATGCCTGCTGGGGGCGGGGGTGGGGGGTGGTACTTGAGAGCCGGCACTCGCCACCTCTCTCAAGCTAGTGTCCCATTCTGTGTTCCCTTTGGGGTCCATGGATTTACTGGCAGAGGAGGAAATGATGTTGTTTTAGAATGGGTTAAAAATTCTTACATGTCCAGCCAGTGTGGGTCAGTGGTTAAGTGTCGACCCATAAACCAAAAGGTCATCAGTTTGATTCCCAGTCAGGGCACATGCCCAAGTTTTGGGCTCCATTCCCAGTAGGGGGCATGCAGGAGGCAACTGATTAATGTTTCTATCTCTCCCTTTCTCTCTCAGATCAATAAAAAAGAAAGAATGGGTCTGTGAAAAATGCTGCAGTGGACATGTAGGAACATATATCTTTACGAATAAATATCTCAAATAAAAAAAAAATTCTTACGTGTAGAAGGCAATACTCAGATCATTCTCTCAGACAGACTTCTGGGACAGGGCCCGAACTCTGTTTCCTTAAGGCAGGAGTGGGGAACAGCCGGCCCCCGCCATGTAAGGCCCGAGAAATCATTTGGTCTGGCCCTGCCAAGGCGTTAGGGGTGAGTTAATTAAATGTTTGACCAATTGTAGCGTTTTTTAAATTGATTTCAGAGAGGAAGGGAGAGAGAGAGAGATAGAAACATCAATCATGAGAGAGAATCATGGATTGGCTGCCTCTTGCACATCCCCTACTGGGGACTGAACCCACAACCCAGGCATGTGCCCTGACGGGGAATTAAACCAGTGACCTCCTGGTTTGTAGTCTGACGCTCAATCACTGAGCCATACCGGCTGGGCTAGCAGGCTAATTTTTAAGTTAATTTTGTATGGCCCTCGAATGATGTTATAAATATCTAAATGGCCCTTGGCAGAAAAACAGTTCCCCAACCCTGCCTTCAGGCCTCGAATATGGAGGTATGGCCTGTGGAAAAGACAGGCCATGTCTTCCCTCCTTAGAGAACCCTTTTGGGTAAGACCGCACCTGCACATGTTTGAGAAAAAGTCACAGCTTGTTGTGTCAGACTTTGGGTCCATGTAACCTTTCTTGCCCACCCTGAGTTTTTATATCCATTCATCATTTTCAGGTGTTTGCCACAAAACTGACCTACCCTCAGCCAGTTACCCCCTGGAATGTACAGGAACTGAGGCAAGCAGTCATCAATGGCCCCAATGTGCACCCCGGAGCCTCCATGGTCATCAATGAGGATGGCAGTCGCACAGCCCTGAGCGCTGTGGACCTAACCCAACGGGAAGCCGTGGCTAAGCAGCTCCTGACACCAGCCACTGGGGCACCGAAACCCCAGGGGACAAAAATTGTGAGTAGTGGGCAGGTTTGATCACTGTAGCTGTGGTGCAGTGAGTGCGGCTGTGGGGGTGCTGGGGCTGCAGTGAGTGCTGGCTGTGGGGGTGCTGGAGCTGCAGTGAGTGCTAGCTGTGGGGGTGCTGGGGCTGCAGTGAGTGCAGCTGTGGGGCTGCAGTGAGTGCTGGCTGTGGGAATGCTGGGGCTGCAGTGAGTGCTGGCTGTGGCTCCACTCCATAAGAAAGAAACAGAATTTCTGGAGGATGAGGCCCAGAAATCAGGATTTTCAAGATTCCCAGGTGATTCTAATGTGCAGCCAAGGTTGAGAACCACTGTTTTAAGGGATCCTGGGCCTTATCTAGGCTCCACTGGTAAGAGTAAAGGACTGACTAGCAATGTTGGCTGAGAGCGTGAAATCAGCGGGTGGCAGCACTTGTCAAATAATAGCCATTCGTGCCGGCAGAGGGTAGCAGATGATTGTGGCAGAAGTTGTTAGAGTTTTATAGAGTCAGTCTGGGTTTGATTTCTCACTGACAGCCCAGAGTCGGGGGCTGACTAGGTCTTTGGCAATGGGTCAGTGCATTACTGTTTGCTCAGCCCTGAAAGAACTTTGGAAGAGAAACAGAGGAAAAGGAAGCGCTCTTGGCCTTGTTGTGGGACCAGCAAGGTTCCCACCCTTCTTCAGCGAGGCCTGTGGTCTCGCTTCCTCCCCGTTTTCAGCTCTCCTAAGGTAGAGCAGTAACGTGCCCCGTGGTTTCCACTTTGGTGGCAGGGGACACGTGCAGAAACAGAACAAGTCACCAACTTTTCTTTCTAGCGCATTCAGATGTGTGTTCAGGCTCACAGGTTATTCTGCTCTCTTTAAGTGCGTGGTGTTTTTCTAGGAGCTGTGAGAGCTGCAAGAGAAGTCCAGGTGTATTTCATTGAATTTACTACAGTAAAGTCGAGCGTGTGAAACAGCCTCAGTAGGAAATTTTGAGAGAAAAGTTGAGGAAAGCAGGGGGGGGTCCGGCGGCACTGAGTGCGGGTCCACTGCTGCTCCGTGCTGCACTTTGCCAGTCTCCAGGGACAAGGTCCGGCCACCCTGGAGCTAAATGTGTTGCCCACTGTTGAGTGCTGCGGCAGACACATGGGGAATAGCAGTGGAGATGGTGACTTTATGTGCATGAGCTGGAGAAGGAAGGAGTCTGAGGGCCATGCTGCAGGGTGGCCTGGAGGGAGGGTTTGGAGACATCAGGAGACAGGTGAGGGTGACAGGAAGCCCTGTGGAGGGCCGGATCCAGGCTGAGGTTCAGGAGGCTGAGGCATGAGGGACCACATTGGGCCTGATGATGTGGCCCAGGGGCAAAGGCAAGAAGGGACTTATGAAGGAAAAGTGGTGCTTACATCAGAACCTGAGGACTCAGCATGATTATCTTTTTATTGTTGTCATTAATCCTCACCTGAGGATATTTTTTCTATTCATTTTTAGAGAGAGTGGAAGGGAGGGGGGGAGACAGAGAGAGAGAAGCATAGATGTGAGAGAGACACATTCATTGGTTGCCCCCCGCATGTGCCCTAACCAGGGCCAGGGATCCAGTCTGCAACCCAGGGACATGCCCTTGACCGGAATCAAACCCACGACCGTTCAGTCCGAGGGCCAATGCTGTAACCACTGGGCCAAACCAGATAGGGCAGGATGGTTATCTCTATTCTCCAAAGTCTCAATAACGTCACATATGATACACGTTTTATCAAATGCGCGTGCACTTACAGTCTATTTGTAAGTTGTAAGGACTTTGGTTAATGGCGTTGTATATGGATCAGGACCAGGCTAGGGCTGGGGGAAGTGACAGGTCCCGGAGAGGATGAGAGGGTTAAGAGAGAAGGGGAAAGGGTGACTGGGAGACCTATTTGCTGGGAGGTGTGATGTCCCTGCTCCTTCCCGTGGGCCTTGTAAATGGAGGAGGAAGTGGCCAGGAGGCCCAAGTCTTCGTTCTCAGCCCAGCAGTCTGCCAGAAGCTGACTTTGGCTCCGGAGCTGCCTCCGAAAGCTCTGACCCGGGCACTGGGCACACTAATTTTCACTGCAATGTTTATTTAGAGACAAGAGAAAGGAAGGGCCTCAGGTTTGCCTTGGCCCGGGGAACACCCTGTGCTCCAGGGTTTCTGTTTGGATTGGCTGGTGCCTGCCCGTCTGGCCTGCGTGCCTTCCCAGCTGTGGGCTTTGCTTATCCTGGAGGATGTGTTGAAGCTGTGAGACTCGGATCCGAGGCCCAGCCTGGAGGTTTGGGCCTGGGCCACAGGTCCAGCAATTTCTCCCTTGGGAGCCTAAGGAAATATGACCTTGAAAGTCAGCTCAGGCTCCGTGGCATGCCCTGCGCAAATGCTCATGGGGATCTTCAGAACCCAGGTCTCCTTGGAAACGTGGACGTGGGGGCAGGAAGGCGGAATTGGAATTTCTCAGGGAGCAGAAAGACTGACTGCACCAGGTGCTCTTGGGCCTGCCTTTCCGGATGTGAGGGGTCTGCCCCCTGCTTCCTGAGCTGGAGGAAACCAGCCCAGGGGAGGAGGAATGGGGGGAGGGAGGTGGGGAGCATCTCTTCGTAACCTCTAGCCCCTCTTTCTCCAACCTTCTGATGCAGCTGCATAAATGTGGACAATGTAAGAACACACTGGCCTTGTTGTAATTTGTTGTCTGCTGGGATTTAGAGGAAACCTGGGGTGCAGAGAGGTCTCACCCCATCTCCATGATTCCCCTGGCTGCTTAGGGGACATGCAGATTAGTTGCCTTTATGCATTTGTTTGTTATTTTTGTTTTTTAAATATGTTTTTATTGATTTCAGAGAGGAAGGGGGGAGAGAGAGAGAGAGAGAGAGAGAGAGAGAGAGAGAAACATAAGTGAGGAGAGAGAATCATTGATCAGCTGCCTCCTGCACGCCCTCCACTGGGGATTGACAAATATGTTTTTATTGATTTCAGAGAGGAAGGGGGGAGAGAGAGAGAGAGAGAGAGAGAGAGAGAGAAACATCAATGATTAGAGAGAATCATTGATCAACTGCCTCCTCCATGCCCCCTACTGGGGGCTGAGCCTGCAACCAGGGCATGTGCCCTGATTGGGAATGGAACCATGACCTCCTGGTTCATAGGTTAACACAACCACTGAGCAACACCGGCAGGGTTATGTGTTTGTTTTTTAAAGTAGCATTTATATTTATCATTTAGGAAGCCGATGGTTAATGTAACATAAGATAAAGGCAGTAAAAGGCTTAGTGAGCCTAATATTAAAGCCAGTTTTGTGGTGGGAGGTGTTCTGTCAGGAGGACATGACCAATGACATATCTGTGAGAGGGAAAACGCAGGAATGGTGGTTATCTTTAAGGGGTAAAATTAGTTGTTGTTTTTATTCTCTTCAAATTAGTTTGTTTTCTCTTTTTCCCTCACAGTGAGCATACCACTTGTGAAATAGTTCTTGCTTTGTTCAAAAATAGTTTATGATCTTTTTAAATAGTCTTGCAGAGGTAAATAAATGCTCATTGTAACATGAGCAATAATCAGATGTATAAAGGTATTGACAATAATGTAATGATAATCGTGCCTTACCTTCCCCATGTGCCCCTGCCCCCAAGGAGACCATAGTAACAGGTTGTTGAGGATCCAAGCCCCCTTTTCCCTTGTGTATATAAACGCGTACAGAGTTGGGGTGGGCTTTAAATTGCCTCATTCTATCACTGTAGACAGCACCTAGATATGTTTTTTATACTGAAATACATTATTGCCATCACTTCAGGACTAGTATAGATTTAAGTCGGCCCTTCTCATCACTGCATAATATTTCATAGTGTACACCATACTTTATTCCCCTGTGCCCCTTCAGTGGGCAGCCAGGTTATTTTCAGTTTTTGCCACTGTTAAAAAGTGTGCTACATAAACATAATGTTTATATAACCTTTCATTGGCGCTCCTTTTCTTCTGAAAGGCCAAAAGGAAATTAGTTTTAAATGTCCTAGAATCTTTTTTCAAATTGCTTTCCCATGCCCTAAATTGTTTGGCTCAGTGGATAGAGCGTTGGCCTGCGGACTCAAGGGTCCCAGGTTCGATTCCGGTCAAGGACATATACCTTGGTTGCGGGCACATCCCCAGTGCGGGGTGTGCAGGAGGCAGCTGAATTGATGTTTCTTTCTCATCAATGTTTCTAACTCTCTATCCCTCTCCCTTTCTCTCTGTAAAAAATCAATAAAATATATTTTTTTAAAAAAATTGCTTTCCCAAAGCCTATGGCAATTTAAACTTTTAAGTAATTTTTGGAGTGTAATGAAATGTGTTCAGAGGGCCTGGAACTGGGAATCGAGAACCCCAGCGGTCCTGGCTCCGCTGTCTGAGGTTAGGCAAGGTATTTGTAAACGTGGAATTTATACGTAGAGTAACAGACTCACGTGTGAGCGTCGGGGGCGAGGGAATGCTAGAGTTCTGCCAAATCCTTTCAGACCCGGGGCTCTCAGGATTCTATCCGGATATGCTGTCTTCAGAAGTGTTCATTTCTTTCTTCAGATTAATTCTCTGATGAATTCAGGGCTCCAGAGAGGCCATGCATCTCTGAAGGAGACAGAGATTACTGGACAGGGGCCTGGAGCCTTGTCTGCTGCTGTCCCTCTGAGCCCACAGCCTGGATGGAGCTATGCTGGACTAGTAGCGATTTCTCAAAGCACCAGAGGGACTAGTAGCTATTTCTCAAAGATGTTTAGAGTTTTGCTCCAGTCTAAAAACTCCCTTTTATTTGGTTGAATAAAGCAGGAGACAGATGGAAGCCACACTCGGCCAGGCTGAGGTGAGCTCCAGGGATAGTGGTAATGATGTTGAAGTTGCCGCTGATCATAGTCTGTCCTACACCCTGGCGCAGGTGTGCCGGCACGTGAAGAACGGGGACGTTCTCCTGCTGAGCCGACAGCCCACCCTGCACAGACCTTCCATCCAGGCGCACCACGCCCGCATCCTGCCCGAAGAGAAAGTCCTGCGGCTCCACTATGCCAACTGCAAGGCCTATAACGCTGACTTTGATGGAGACGAGATGAATGCCCACTTCCCCCAGAGTGAACTGGGCCGGGCCGAGGCCTACGTCCTGGCCTGCACAGATCAGCAGTACCTTGTTCCCAAGGTAGGTCTGACCGTGAGGCTGGTCCGCAGTCACAGCCTGGCACAACGTGGCCCTTTCGAGCTGGGCCCTCCAGCTCCTGGGGTCGGGACAGCTCAGGGCAGAAGCATGTGGATCACAGGGTCCTGGCTTCCTCCAGGTGGGGTTTCGGCCCTCTGGTTGCTTAGAGCCAGGGAAAGGTTTCTGTTTCGCTGCCTTTTAAAAATAGAAATCATAAGATTCATCACCAAAAGTTACATAATAGGCCTTGTCTTCCAGACTTAATGTTTATTACCCTTGGCAAGGAGTAGCATCCCAACTGTGCTGGTCCCCGTGGTTCTCAGATAACTTTGATCCTTTGAATTCTGAGATGCTTGAATTTTAAGAGACAACTCCAAGGGCCCGAATGAGAGCCCCTTCCAGGCCACAGAGGCCTCTCTTTGAGCCCCTTCCTTCTCATTCCGAGGTTGGTTCTCAGAGGCAGACCCATGTGAACACGGCCATCCAGAGGAACCCCTGGGAATGCCGCTTCCCTCCCCCTGGCCTGGCCAGACGACCCGTTCTCATGGCAGAGGCCCGAGTCAGCACGCTCAGGGGAGGAACAGAATGGGGAGAGCCAGTCCCCCCTCGCCCCTCACCCCAAAGGCCTGAGGCCTTTAAAGTATAAGCCTTTGCATCACAGTGATTCACAGTGACACATCATCCACTTAGACTGTGTTGGAGGATGAAAGAACTAGCAGTAATAGCAATAGGATTGTGGCTACCGTTTCCAAGCGCTTTTTCAGCACCAGACACTGCAGAGGACTTTGGAGGCTTCTCCTTTCACCCTCCTGGCAGAGGGTGGGTTAGGTGCTGTCAATGTCCACCTTCACACAGGAGTGTGTTGCTTGCCCCTGGACACAGCGGAGAAGCAGGAGGAAGGACAGGAGCTCCCAGGTTCTCTGGGGTTTTATTCGTATCCCCTCTATGGGCCCTGCTGGCCTTCTGCAGAGGGATGGAACCTTCGCACTCAGGGACCACTGGAGGCTGCTCAGAGATGTCCCGCATCAATTAGCGCTCTCTCCTCTGGAACTTCTCTCTCCTCAGTCATCTGCCTCCCTGGGAGTCAGGCCGGTGGCCAGGGGCCGCGTATCCCAGCTTCTTTCCCAGACACATCACAGTAGCTTCATGACCCAGATATCTGAGTTTAACTTTATTTCCCTCCTCTGCCCACCTTAGCCAGCTGATGACTAGGGAAGGCCTGAAAGTAGGAAGGAGGAGTTAGGGCCCACTCAGGTTACTCAGAAATTAGAAGAAATAGTTTTACTAATTTTTACTGCTAACTAGAAGATATACTTGGAATAATACGATTAATTTGGGAATTGGCTTTTTGCCTGTTCATGTAAAATAATGGTGGCCATAGCTGTGGCAGTGGTGGCAATAAAAGCCCTGTTCACCAGGCACTGCCCAAGCAATTTGCAAACACCCTCTTACTTAGTCCTCACAGCAGCCTACGGGGCAGGTGCGATTTTCACATGAGGAAGCACAAATGACTAACTTGCCAGCCAGCAGTGAGGCCAGGACTTGAACCCAAGCACATGTTCAGCCCTGTTGAGCCAGCTCTCTGCTCTAGAGCAGTGTCACATTCCCCCACAGGACACCAGCAGAGAGCAGCAAATGGGTGAGTTTTTGCTGGCAGAGTGGCCTCCGGACATTAGCTGCATGGGGAGTTGGGGTACTCTGAAATTCTCCTACTAGTGAATCTTGGATGTTCTGTCCCTGATTTTTCTTTAAAAAGGTAGTATAGAGCTTCATGCTTACATATGTGCTGTGGCGGGCAGGCCTGTGTAAATTCAGAGTGCCTCATCACTCTGGATTACATGCCTATTGAGTTTAAGGTTGGGAGACAGGCAGAACATAGGTAAGGAAGCTTATATCAATAAATTAATTTCTTTTTTTAATCTTATTTTTCACAGTTGACATACAATACTATATTAATTTCAGGTCTGCAACATAGTGATATACCTTATGATGTGCTTTATATACCTTTATATACCTTACGAAGTGCTCCCCACAGTGAGTCTAGTATCCACCTGACACCGTATATAGTTATTACGTTACAGACTATATTCCCTGTGCTGTACTTTACATCCCTTTGATTATTTCTTTGTTTTGTTACTCCTCACCTAAGGATATTTTTGCACTGATTTTTAGAGAGAGTAGAAGGGAGGGCGGGGAGCAGAGAGAGAGAATTATCGATGCAAGAGAGACACATGGATTGGTTGCCTCCCGCACATGCCCCAACTGGGGCTGGGGAACAAACCTGCAACCAAGGTGTGTGCCTTTGACCTAGAATCCAACTCAAGATCCTTCAGTTTGAGGGCTGACATTCTAACGACTAAGCCATGTAGGCCAGGGCCCTTTTGACTGTTTTTATATTTGGCAATTTTACTTCTTCTTTAAAAAAAAATATATTTCTTTATTGATTTCAGAGAAGAAGGGAGAAGGAGAGAGAGATAGAAACATCAGTGATGAGAGAGAATCATTGATCAGCTGCCTCCTGCACATCCCCTACTGGGGATCGAGCCCACAACCACGGTACGTGCCCTTGACCGGAATCGAACCTGGGACCCTTCAGTCCCCAGGCGGACACTCTATCCGCTGAGCCAAACGGATTAGGGCCAATTTTACTTCTTAATCCCTTTCACCTTTTCAGCTGTCCACCCAACCCTCCTCCCATCTGGGGATGATCAATTTGTTCTCTGTATCTGAATTTTTAATTTTTGAGGAACCTCCATACTGTTTACTATAGTGGCTGCATCAATTTGAATTTGCATCAACAATGTATAATGGTTCCTTTCCTTATCATCCTCTCATCCTCGCCAGCACTTGCTGTTTGTTGACTTATTGATGAGAGCCGTTCTGTCAGGTATGAGGTGATCTCTCATTATGATTTTAATTTGCATTTCTCTGTTGATTAGTGATGTTGAACATTTTCATATACAGTGGAGCCTTGACTTACGAGTGTCCTGACTAACGAGTTTTTTGAGATACCAGCTGTCTCTCGGCAGATTTTTTGCATTGAGTTGATAGAGTAATTTGAGTTAACGAGCTCAGTCTCGGAACGAATTAAACTCATAAGTCAAGGCCCCGCTATCTATTGGATATCTGTATGTCCTCTTTGGAGAAGTGTCTATTCAGGTCCTCTACCCATTTTCTAATTGGATTGTTTGGTGTTTTAATGTTGAGTTGTCTGAGTTCTTATAATTTTGGAAATTAACCTCTTCTCAGATGTATCCTTAACGGATATGTTCTGCCATTCAGTGGGTGGTCTTTTTGTTTTGTCCATGGTTTCCTTTGCTGTGCAAAAACTTTTTAGTTTGATGTAGTCCCATTTGTTTATTTTTGTTTGTTTGTTTCCCTTGCCTGAGGAGGCATATCAGAAAAATTATTAAGAAACGTCAGAGTTTACTAACTATGTGTTCTTCTAGGAGTTTTATAGTTTTGAGCCTTACATTTAAGTCTTTAATCCATTTTGAGTTGATTTTTATATATGGTGTAAGTGACCTGATTCCATTGTTTTGCATGTATCTGTCCAATTTTCCCAACACCATTTATTTAATATACTATCTTAACTCCATTGTATATTCTTGCCTACTTTATCATAGATTAATTTGCCATATAGCTGCAGGTTTATTTCTGGACTCTTTATTCTGTTCCGTTGATCTATGTTTCTTTTTTTAATGGCAGTATCATGTGGTTTTGATTACTATGACCTTCTAGTATAGCTTGATATCAGGTAGCATAATACCTCCCACTTTATTTTTCTTTCTCCAGATTGCTATGGCTATTTGGGCTCTTTCTTAGTCCATATAAATTTTAGGATTATTTGTTCTAGCTCTGTCAAAAATGCCATTGATATTTTGATAGGGATTGCATTGAATCTATAGATGCTTTGATGTTAATTCTTTCTATCTGTGAACATGGTATATGCTTCCATTTATTGGTATATTCTTCAGTTTCTTTCTTCAGTGTCTTACAATTTTCTGAGTACAAGTCCTTGGTTAAATTTATTCCTAGGTATTTTATTTTTTTGATGCAATTGTAAATGGGATTGTTTTCTTAGTTTCCATTTCTGATAGTTCATTATTGGTGTATAAAAATGCCACCAATTTCTGAATGTTTTTGAATCCTGCTACTTTACTGAATTAACTTACCAATTCTTGTAGTTCCTTGGTGGCATCTTTAGGGTTCTCTATACATAATATCATGTCATCTGCGAATAATGACAATTTTACTTCTTCCTTTCCAATTTGGATGCTTTTAATTTATTTTTCTTCTCTAATTGCTATGGCTGCTACTTCCAGTACTATGTTGATTAGGAGTGGTGAAAGTGGACATCCCTTCTTGTTCCTAATCTTAAGAAAAACACTTCTTTCTTTTCCCTGTTGAGTATGATGTTAGCTGTGAGTTTGTTACATATGGTCTTTATTATGTTGTAAAATCACTACAGTTTTTACTCACTCTCTTCATGCTTGTGTTTTTGTCATTATTTTTACTAGGTGTTTTTTTTTGTGTGTGTGTGTGTATGTGTATCCCTGAATTTATTGTTGTTATTATACATGCTCTTCCTATTTTTGTCTTTTAACCTTTGTAATCCTATATAATAAAAGGCTAATATGCAAATTGACCAAATGGCAGAACGACCAGTTGCTATGACACACACTGACCACGACGGGGCAGATGCTCAATGCAGGAGCTGCCCCCTGGTGGTCAGTGCGCTCCCACAGGGGAAGTGCTGCTCAGCCACAAGCCCAGCTCACTGCTGGCAAGTGCAGCCACAGTGGCAAGAGTCTTTCCCACCTCCGCAGCAGTACTGAGGATGTCTGACTGATGACTTAGGCCCGCTCCTGAGGGACCCCCCCGCCCCCCAGAGTGCATGAATTCTGTGTGCTGGGCTTCTAGTAGCTTTATAATTGGCTTAATAAATTAGCCAGCATAGTTGGCTTAACAAATAGTGAAAATTTCTAGGGAATGATCTGAGGGTTCGCTTCACTCTTAGTCAATATCTTTTGTCTTAGTTAAAGGGTTTTTAATTTTTGATACATTTCATTTAGTCCTTGGTGTTAATGCCAAGAGGGGGAATCCTCCTTTTTACTAATGGTTATAAAAATGCAACATGTGTTGAAGTAATTTGGTGGCAGTGTCCTTAGAGAACAAGAAGTGGTTTTGTTAAACTAGGAAAGCCATATATATTTTTTAATGTTTTTGGTATACCTTTCTTTGTCTTCATTTCTCTGTTCATGTTTCCATTCCTTTTACATTTCCAGGTATTCTTCCTTAACTAACCATAATACACATTAAAGTAAATTTATTTTTTTGGTTTGTAAGTATTTAATAGAGTTGTGTACTGTCTGTTTACTTAAAATGAATGGGACTTTATTTCTTTTCAGAAAATAGTTAAACTTTTTATTTATGTTTTTCTTTGTGAATTAACTTTTTTCTTTCTTAAATTTATTGAGGGCCATTGCTTTGTGGAAATTATTTTTAACAAGGCTTGAGAATCGTTTTCTGACTTCTACTTAGTCAGCTAGAAGATTCAAGTCATAGAAAACCCTAATTCTCTGAGCATCCTGACCAAAGATATTACTTGTAATATCATTTTGCTGTGATATTAAATGGAATAGGATAGCTGACAATTATCTGGGTTTTTTGTTTAGAGATGGTCTTTTTGATCCTAAGCAGGATTTAGGAAATTCAGAATCATAAGTTGACCCTTAGTAAATTGCTTTAATCAGCATTCCTTCCTAGAACTCATGATTATTGCATTGAAAACAATTTAATCATTAAGATAATTTTCTAGTCATGTAGAAATCTGGACAGAGAAAGGAGAAGGCATGGAATGGGTCACATAACCTGTAATTATGTTCTTTAAAGGAAGAAAACAAAAGGAAAAATCTGTATCTGCCTCCAAAGATTGTGGGATGAGTCAAATGTGTAATATTGGTTTGGGTTTTCCCCCAAGCAAAATAAGACCATGTCTTTGGAACAAGCTACAGAGTATATATTTTTTAATCTTCACCTGAGGATATGTTTATTGATCTTAGAGAGAGAGAGAGAGAGAGAGAGAGAGAGAAACAATGATGTGAGAGAGAAACATCCATCAGTTGCCTCCCATATGCGTCCCCAACCAGGATGGAACCTGCAGCCTAGCTATGTGCCCTGACTGGGAATCGAACCTCCATCCTTGGTGAACAGGATGATGCTCCAACCAACGTGCTGCTTAGTACGTGAAAGTCCGAGGATGAGAAGGAGGCCTTCTTTTTACTAAGACATGAAGAATTTAGAAATTTTGCATTATTTGGTTAACCTACAGGGACAGGAAATATGCCAACACTATTTATTCTCTTACGAATGTAATAATGCATTTTAATATTTCTGAAAGGATGCATTTATATGAACTACAACATAACTTTTTCCCCCTCAACTGAAGATATGTTTTTATTGATATTTTAGAGCGATGATCTTAGAGAGAGAGAGAGAGAGAGAGAGAGAGAGAAACAATGATGTGAGAGAGAAACATCCATCAGTTGCCTCCCATATGCGTCCCCAACCAGGGATTGAACCTGCAACCTTTTGGTATAAGGACAACGGTCCAACCAACTGAGCCATCCGGCCAGGGCCAGAGCGTAATTTTTATTGAAGTTGGAAGGGCTATTTGCTCTTTCTGATCTTGCCTTCGATTGACAGCACTCATCCATCCATTTGTAATAATTAACTTTGAATTTACATAGAGCCATTGTCCTGGTACTTAGACTATTTGACAAGTGCCCTTTTCAGCTTTTGAATTAGTGCTTGTGGTTTAGTTCCTGGTGCTTCTCCAAGGCTGCATTAAGTCCTTTAGCTCTGCTTATGAAATATGGCCATAATATTGGGTCATATTTGGCAAATAATCAAATGCTAACAATCTTCAGATTTTTTTTTCAAGTTCCTATAAACATTGAAAAGTTTGCAAAAACTGCTTCTGAAAGAATGTCAGTGAGCACAGCTATTCTTTAGTCTGCCTTATGTTGCCATGAACACAGACCTGCAGAGAGGGTTAGGAGGCTAAGGGTCAGAAACCCTGTGGCAAGTGCCCAAGGAGATGAATGTACCCACCAAACCTACATGCAAGCCCTTGTTTGGACATCTGGTGGAAAACGGCCTTTTCACCGCCCACCATGGACACATGCTGCGTTGTGAACACTCACAGGACGTTCTTCCTTCAGCAGTCATGTGTGTCAGGGCCCTTCCATGACCCTCCCAGGAGCCTCTGCCTGAACCCCTGCCCCCTGCCCTGCATCACTCTCAGGCCTCGCTGTAACGCTGCCCACTCCTGACCCTCCCCCTACCGCAGATCTGTATGATGAACCATTCTGTGATTTTCTTCCATGTCATTTAAAACTCTTTGTGCCGATGTATTCATCCAGACATCTGCTTACTGTCCAGCTCTTCCTCCTCATAAAGGATTGTGCCTGTTTGGTCCACAGAAGTAGATTGAAGTTCTAACCCAGTGATTAGACCGCACAGTCAGCTCTCAATAACTATTTGTTGGATGGATGACCAATTTAGAGGAGAACCAGGCCAGAAATGTGAGAAAAATACTAAAGCATAAAACCAAAATATAAAAACAAGAACATAGCTAGCAGCAGCCAGACCAAATTTGTGCATAAATGCCAAAAATATGCTGGAGTAACTAGAACCAGATGGGATCATGGCGGCAAGGCTTGGGGAAATGGATGGTTTTGACGCAGTTTTGATAGAGAACTGTGGGCAATGCAACGGCGGAAGGAGGCCCTGGCCATGTGCTCTGGGCGGCAGTTTACTCTCAAAATGAGAGGCCTCGGCACCTGCCTCCTAGGCTGTGGGAAAGGACAACATGAGACAGGACTGTTGATACGAGGCGGCCGCCAGGCAGATGATTAGGAATTAGAATGGGACTTAAAATTTATTCTTGTTCTTCTTCCCATTTCTGTTTTGATTTGTAGGATGGCCAGCCATTGGCAGGATTGATCCAAGATCACATGATTGCGGGTGCAAATATGACCATCCGAGGTTGCTTTTTCACCCGGGAGCAGTATATGGAACTGATATACCGAGGACTCACTGACAAAGTGGGACACGTGAAGCTCTTTGCTCCTGCCATCCTGAAGCCTTTTCCACTGTGGACAGGAAAGCAGGTAATTGGGAGAAAACGGCCAGAGTGTATATATCAGAAGGCCACCGGCCACTCCTATATCAGGTTTCATTCCCAGAGGAGCCCACGCCAGGGACAGACAAGTAACTAATCAGACAATACTGTGACTTCCTCTTTGAGGGGCTCTTGGGTCTGGGGGCTTCAACGGAGTAGTAGGCTGCATGGTTTCCGTCCTTTGCTTCTAACTTAAATGTGATGACCTCAAATGTGATGAGTCCAAATGGTGGCTATGGGCAGTGGTGTTGGTGGTAGTGTTGGTAGTAGTTGCTGCGAGGGCTGAGTGCTTTAGCTATGTTATCTTACTTAATCCTCACAACCAACTCCCTCTCTCCCTCTTCCTTCCTCTCTGGAATCAATAAAAATATTTAAATATATATATATGTGCTTGTGCTGTCGGTAATGCCTCCCAACCAAGTAAAGATTATCCCAGGAATGTGAGGTTGGTTTAACAACTAAAAACCAGTCAAATCCAAGGTCCACAGACTTAAAGGACTGAAGAGCAGAAAGAGACTTTCAAAATCATCCTGAAATCCTTTGTTTAAACTAAAATTTTTATTTCTCTAGTACATACATACAGGGATACTCTTCAGGTTATCTTTTTTGTTGGTAATCCTCACCCGAGGATATTTTTTCCATTGATTTTTTAGACAGTGGAAGGGAGGAAGGGGGAGGGGGAGAGAGAGAGACAAAAAGAAAGAGAGAGAGAGAAACATTAATGTGAGAGAAACACATCGCCTGGTTGCCTCTCGCACGTGCTAAGGGTGGAACCTGCAACCCAGGAACATGCCCCTGAAAGGGAATCGAATCAGTGACCTTTCAGTGCATGGGCCGGAGCAGGTCGTCTTATTTCTTGAATGAGCTTTAATACTTGGTTTTCTCAAGGATTTTGTCCATTTTAAATAAGTTGTTGAATTTATAGGCATAAAGTTAATCATAATATTCCTTTATCATCCTTTTCTATCTGTACAATCTGTAGGTGGGCCACCTTTCTCATTCCTGATATTGGTAATTTATGTCTTCTCTCTCAATTTTCCTGATCAATTTGACTAGGGTTTGTTGGTTTTATTGCTCTCAGAAAAACAGCTTTCATAGACTTTTTCTATTTTTCTGTTCCCTGTTTCATTGATTTTACTTTGAGCTTTATTATTTACTTTCTTCTGTTTTCATTGGGTTTATTTGCTTTTCTTTTTCTAGTTACTTAAGGTTGAAGCTGACATCATTGATTTGAGACTGTTTTCTTTATAAGTACTTTATGTATAAATTTCCCCCCCTAAGTTCTATTAATAACATCCTACAAATTATGATATGTTGTATTTTCACTTATTTCAAAATACTTCCCTGTGCTGCGCCAGCACGGCCAAGGATGACACTGTGTCGGGGCCGTGAGGGATTGAGAAAAGACAGACAAGAGAAGGAAGCTGGGTGTGGGTGGGACGCTGCCCTCTCTGATGGAGAGAGACAGTGCCACGGCCTGTAAGCCGTCTCTTTATTTTATAGCCAAATTCCACGAGGCAAAGTAAGGGCATGGTTACAACCTTCTCCTGGGTTTCAATCCTACTCAATTACATGCACCTGAACTCTATCAAGCCACGTGGTATCACGTGTTTGGACCATAGGTTCAAGCTTACAACTATAGCTGTTGGCTGTAATTGTGCTACTAGGGGTCTGCCCTCCAAGCTGGGACTTGCACATGGCCATGGGAGGACTGTGCCCTCTCATGAGTCTGAGGCTTGAACCTGGCCAAACACTGTAGTAGAAAAGACAAACAGAGAAGAAAGCTGGGTCTGGGTGCTCCGCTGCCCTCTCTGATGGAGAGAGACAGTGCCACGGCCTGTAAGCCGTCTCTTTATTTTATAGCCAGATTCCACGAGAGGCAAAGAGGGCATGTTTACAGCCTTCTCCTGGGTTTCAATCCTACTCAATTACATGCACCTGAACTCTATCAAGCCACGTGGTATCACGTGTTTGGACCATAGGTTCAAGCTTACAACTCTAGCTGTTGGCTGTAATTGTGCTGGTAGGGGTCTGCCCTCCAAGCTGGGACTTGCACATGGCCATGAGAGGACTGTGCCCTCTCATGAGTCTGAGGCTTGAACCTGTGCAAACACTGTAGCTGCTCTCCACACTTTCAAATTTTCCTTTAAAAAAACAAGGACATGTGCCTTGGTTGTGGGCGCGTCCCCAATGGGGAGTATGCAGGAGGCAGCTGATCGATGTTTCTCTCTCATCGATGTTTCTAACTCTCCCTCTCCCTTCCTCTCTGTAAAAAAATCAATAAAATACATTTTTAAAAAAATGCATAATCTGCTGTTGGATGGACTGCTCTGTAGATGTCAGTTGGGTTCAGTTGATAGGTAGTCTACTCTCTACTCTCTCCTTGCTGATCACTGTCCTTCATTACCTGGTGTCCGTTGTCTTGAAAATCATTGTTTTATATTCTTGTCCGCTTTTGTTGACGTTTCTGGTGGGAGAGTAAATCAGGTCACCATTGCTCCATCCTGGCCAGAATGGAAGTTGACTTAACCGAATACCACAGGCAATTCTGCAGTTTGATTAAAATCTATAATATGGGTAGGAGTTGATAAGCTTTTCCTGTAAAACCAGATAGCAAATATTTTAGGCTTTGCTGACCACACAATCTGTTACAGCTACTTAGCTCTGCCATTAGAACATGAAAACAGCCACAGACAGCACATAAATAAGGGAGCACAGGTTTTATCCAGGCTAACTTTATTTACATATGGAGGTGGTGGGCCAGAGTTGGCCTGCAGGCTCTAGTTTGCCTACTCCTGATTTAGTTAGTTGGCCATATGTATCTTCCCACTTTATTATTCCTATTTATATGACTTTATTTTATAAGCTATCTCAAGTTATCTTAGAAGTGAATGTATTATAAGTCTTAAGTAATTTAATGTCCAGAATTTATTAGAATTTTATTTAAACATAAGCAGTGTGTTCAAAATAATACCAAATAGTAGACAAAGAATATAGGAGTGGGCAAAAGTAGATTAATAATAAATAATACAATAATTAAATAATAATAAAGGAGTAAACTGTTTTGTAGACCCACAACTGTAAACCTACTTTTGCCTACCTTGTTACCTAGCGTCTGAAATGTGTTCGTTCCCTTCAATCTGGAAGCCCTGCCTCAGGAAACAAGCTGAAATGTAGAAAGGCTACTTGAAAAGCATTCCGTAACACCCTAGTTTACAGTGGTAGAAACTCAGAAAAGCCTAGATACTTAAGATTGGAGCTAAGTAAATTGTGGAACATCCATTTATTAATATATTGTAGCCCTTGCTGGTTTGGCTCGGTGATAGAGTATCAACCTGCAGACCAAAGGGTCCCGAGTTTGATTCTGGTCAAGGGCACGTACCTTGGTTGCAGGCTCCTCCCCAGCCCGGGCCCTGGTTAGGGCTCGGGCAGGAGGCAACCAATCGATGAGTTTCTTTCATATCAGTATTGCTCTCAGTCTTTCCCTCTGTCTTCCACTTTCTTTTCCACTCTCTCCAAAAATCAATGGAAAAATATCCTCTGGTGAGGATTTTTTTTTAAAAAAAGAGAGAGATACTGTATAGTTGTTAAAAATAGTGGATTCCCAGTCAGGACATGTGCCTGGGTTGTGGGCTTGATCCCCAGTAGGGGGCATGCAGAATGCAGCTAATCGATGTTGCTCTCTCTCCCTGTGCCTTCCTCTCTCTAAAAATCAATTTTAAAAAATGTTTATAATTAATTAACAAATAAAAGATGCTGTTGCCAGTTGTCCCCTGCTCCTGGTGCACATGCATGAAAAGGCAGCTGCTCTCCTACCTGCCCCAGCTCCATTGTGCACCGTGAACGAGGCTACTTTGGGGGACCTGGCATGGGAACAGTAAGAGCTGTTGATGCCAGCGGATGGCTCCCAGCCCCTCCTCAGCCCTCAGGGCCTGTTCCACCAGCCTGTCTGCCCCCTGCCTACTACACCTTTGGGAAGGTTTGCTTTGGGAATGTCTTAGCATATGGTTATCCACTAGGTTCACCTGATCTCACTTGGGTTCTCTATGGAGCAGTTGCTTGAGAAATTGGCCTCCTGGCCTCCTGTTAGCAGCCACTTGCTGAGTGGACGGCGACACTGATGGGCCAGTTGGGGCAGCGGATGGACCCCCTGGCCTTTCAGTGGCCATGACTAATCCTAGTCGCGTACATTTATTTCTGGTGTCAGCTCCGTAACAGCTTATTGTGTGGAAGCTGGCAGGTTGCCGCGTAGTCTCCTAATTACTGGGCCCTGCGAGGTGCCCCACCCGGACTCCCACCAGGTAGCTTTAATAACCGCTTCTGAAGTGCTGGTCTGTCTTGTCAGTGTCACGTGGGAGGCTTATTCTCTATGGCAGTGGTCAGCAAACTGCGGCTCGTCAAACCGCGGCTCGAGAGCCACATGCGGCTCTTTGGCTCTTCCACAAAATACCGACTTCTGCGCATGGGCCATGAAGTTTCAACTGCACTGTAAGTGCGCACCCGCACGTGGTGTTTGGTGGAAGCGCCACACTCAAGGGGCCAAAGAGCCACATGTGGCTCGTGAGCCGCAGTTTGCCAACCACTGGTCTGTGGCATTTATTTAGCTTCAGGGAATAGACCAGGAATGCATTTGGAACAAGTGATCCTGTTAAAAGTTAAAGCAGAGTATGTCCCCCCTGTGATCAGAACCTCCCACTTCGCTTTCCTTCTCATCACAGGAAAGCCTCAGCCTGAAACGCAGGAGCTGCCCTCTGCGCGGCTCCCTTCCTCTCCACCGCACCGTGCGGGCCTTCTCTGCCCGTCTCACTTAAAACCCCAAACGCACCCCCTGCTGCTCTGGGCCCTGCTCTGTTTCCTCCAAAGCATGGGCCCCCCTCAGGAGAGAGTCTCCGCTGAAGGCAGAGACCATATTTTATCTACGTTCTTCCCAGCACCTGGCTCAGAGGAAGCACTCATGGTGTAATTGCTGACAGAGTGGGCCTTATCTGTGCTCTCCAGATGAGCGATGCCAGGGGTGAGGGAGCGTGGCACTTCCCCGCAGCACACGGCCGCCCGTGGTGGGCGGGCACCAGAACACCTTGTCCCGAAGCTTCCCTGCCGCCTGCGTCTCTCTCGGACCCTCGGGCCTCCTCTGCAAAGCCTGCAGAGGAACAGCTCTCAGTTCTTCATCTTCGCATCCTTTCCCTCCTTTGACCAGGAAGTCAGAGCTTTCTGTGGGAGGACATTTTTTCTCTCTCAATTTGTTTGCATTCAGTATTCTCTGATGTACAGCATAGGTAATCGTGAGCTTTACAGAGCAGTCCCCCCAGCATTTCTGGTCCCGTACACGGTTATTACGATACTATTGACCACGTTCCCTGTGCTATGCTTTGCCTCCCTGTGACTATCCTGTAACCACCAATCTGTACTTCTTGATCCCGTCTCCTTTCTCACCCAGGCCCCCGACGCTCTCTCCCCTCTGCCCGCTGTCAGTCTGATCTCTGTATCTGCGCTCCTGTTTTGCCTGTTTGTTTCCTTTGTTCTGTGGGAGGACACATCGACTGTGTGTAATCTCCGTGGATTTGGATGTGGCCTGGAGACAGGGAAGGATGCTCTTCAGCCTCTGCCTCCTTCTGGCACTGGCGCCCACGGGCCACCTCCTCCGGGCAGGGGCGGTGTCGTGAGCCCACCACCGGTCTCGGCCCTGCTGTCTCTGTTTTCACCACCCGCTCGAATCTTCTCTCTGTGACCCCACAGCAGGTTGCTGCTTTTCTCTCCTTCCTCCGGTCTGTTCAGGAGCTGGATGTGTCTTCCGGGTCTGGGGGATTGCTCACTTTAACAGCAGTTATTTAGGGAAGAAGAGTTCCAGTGAAGTCCTTAGTGGCGTGTGTACGTTTCTGCCCCTAAGCTCCCTCCTAAGTCGCCTAAGTAGAACAGTGAGCGCGGAGGCCCACTGGCCCCCAGAGCAGGAACCGTGGTCGTCCTTGCTTTGCCTACAGGCTATAGAGTGGGCTTGCCTGGCTCTTCAGGATGAGCAGGGACAGGAAGCCCTAAAGGGAACTCTCATCTTTCCTCCCTTTCCTTTCCAGGTTGTGTCCACGCTGCTCATAAACATAATCCCCGAGGAGCACAGCCCACTGAACTTATCAGGGAAAGCCAAGATCGGTGGGAAAGCCTGGGTGAAGGAGTCTCCCCGGCCCGTGCCCGGCTTTAACCCCGACTCCATGTGCGAGTCCCAGGTATGGCTGCCCAGCCGCTTCCGTTGGAGATTGCGGGTCCTGGGTTTAGGCAAATGGATTTAAAGTCGGCACAGGAGGAGGCACATGCGCAGAGGGAGGCGTTAAGGCTCATAAGAGAGAGTTGTGCCCAAGTTGGTGTCAGCTTTGGTTTTAGGGAGGTTCAGAGTTGATTGCTAGCGTTGGCCTCAGTGTAAAACTGGCAGCCAGCTGGGGAGCTTCTACGGCAGGAGGCCTGGGAGCTGACTGCAAAGCCTGCAAATGCAGAGCCTGGGTTTTCCCTGCAGACCCCCGAGTGGCTGAGATCATGGGGCTGCTGTGAGGTTCACTCCTCCCAGCTTCGTGCCTCGGGAACAGGCCTCGGAGGCGGGCCAGGACAGTCAAACCCGGGCACCGCGCTGCCTCCAGAGCGCGAGACTGGCCTCACGCTAGATTTCCGAGGCCTCTGCATGTTCTTGGTGGGGGAGTATCCCCAAGTCCCCCCGTCACTGCTTCGTCACCAGGTCCTACACAGTCCATTAGAGCCAAAGCTGCCACTCTTCCTTTATAGATCACATGCTTAAGGCATGCAGCAGCATTTTGCAACCAGAATCCTCCTTTTAGTTAACTTCTAATTCATTAGCCCCACTTTGTGAGAGTACAAATCCAGGCCTTCAAGGACGTTGGAAAAGTTATGTTGTTCTCACTCCCAGGGCACAGGGGAGGGAGCACCTTGGCCAAGACCGTGGTTATGAAGTTTATATCAGATGTTCTCATGTCCAGTCACAAAGTCTTTGTCAGGGGTCCCTGACCTCGAGTCATTGTGGGTGGGGTGGGAATGGGAGGACATCTGAACACACTGAAATGTGTCTGTGTGTGGTGCGGTCCCGGAGGGACTTACTTTAATGTCTACATGTGCCCACCTCCTTCCATCAAGGACTTGGGCAGGTTGCGGTGGAGGGACGGGTAGGGTAAGGTCACTAAAGCGTGGAATGAGGGGAGAGGTGGCCCACGCTGGAGGCGACACCTCATCTCAGCGTCTCAGCTTCGTGGTCATGGCTGTGCCCTCTGCAGGTGATCATCAGGGAAGGGGAGCTGCTCTGCGGGGTGCTGGACAAAGCACACTACGGGAGCTCTGCCTACGGCCTGGTGCACTGCTGCTACGAGATCTACGGCGGGGAGACCAGTGGCAAGGTTCTCACCTGCCTGGCCCGCCTCTTCACTGCCTACCTGCAGCTCTACAGAGGCTTCACCTTGGGTGAGTGCTGGGCGAACGGCTCCTGGGGCCCCTACCTGGCCAGCATGCCAACCAGGTGTCTCCCGGCTGTGATAGCAGCCTCCAGCCTCTGGGGCAGCGGCCGGGCTGCCCCTACAAGGACGTCCTCACTTGCAGCCTTGCATCTCGTCAGTGCTTCCTGTCCTTCCCCTATAGCCAGTGATTCTTCACCGTCGACCTCATAGTGACCGTCCGTCTCGTTCTCGACCCCATCCTTTACAGTTTTCAGTCCCTCGGTCTGATTTTTCACACTCACATACACCTCCATTTTTCCAGAATTACCTGGGCACTCTGTGCTCTACAAAGGGTGCTTAGCGTATGGTAGAAAGAGAAATTGGCCCAAGTGCAAAGAGCATCCTGGTGCCGCCGGGCTGAGAGGGAGCGCGGCCCAGCTGGACAGAGCTCTGAGGGAAGGGCAGGCTAGAGATGGTGCCTTCGCTCCAGCCCTCAGAGCCAGAGGGGCAGTGAAGGGACCGTGGTGGCCTGGAGCTGACCCCACGGAAGGACCCACTGTTGTGGTTATGGCTTCCTCACAGAGGGAGTATTTCTTCCCCCTCCACGCACACATGTTCTGCAGAGGCCCTCAAGCTTCCAGGACAGTGTGTTGGGATTCCAGATATTTTAGCCCAGCTTTTAAGAGTGCAGCCATTGTTTCCTTCCCTCCGGGGCAGCGGAAAAAAATGAAGTAGAAAGACATCCTGCCCAAGGTGAGGAATTCCACCGGATCATTGACGAGTCTACCCACTGCGGGCCCCGGGTGAGGAGGGCTGGGAGGCCCGGCCTGCCGGGGGGTCAGCACTCCAACAGGGTGAACTCAGATCTTGGCTGAGGGACTTTTGGCCCCAGTAACACTCACAGATACAGACAAAATAATTGATCGAAAAAATGAAGTAGAAAGACATCCTGCCCAAGGTGAGGAATTCCTCATCCCCGTGGAGCCAGAAAGACAGGCCTAGCTAGTGACCCGGGCTTTCTTCCTGGGCAGAACCTGTGGTATGGTATCTGTCACCCAGGCTCGTGTGTGTGTGTGTGTGTGTGTGTGTGTGTGTGTGTATGTGTGTGTGTGTGTCTGCACACCCATCCTCGCAGCTGCATGGGTGGTCTCTGGAACAACTGACTTCTAGGAATCAGAGCCAGGATGCGCTCTCCTTCCCTCTCTTCCTTCCCTAGCCTTGGTTTTTCATCCACAACATCTTCACCCGCAGACATTCATGAAACATACATTTATTGAGTTCAGGCAGTAGAGCTGTGCCTAAGAGCACAGGTTTGGACTCGGGCCTGGGTTTGCTTTTTACCTGTGGAACCTTGGGCAGTTAGCTTGAGATGAGCCTTAGTTGTGACATTTGTAAAGTGGAGATTGTAATGCTTGGCCCTGCACTTGCTTATGGGATGGGAAGCACGTAGGAGGGCGTAGCAGTCTTGTAAGGACGTTAGGTGATTGTTATTCAGGTGCCTCCTGCGTATGTGACACTGCTCCATGCCCTGACCTCACTGAGTTTACGTCCTGCTGAGAAGTCAGGCCCCGTGCCACCTGAGCTTGTCTGTCTCACTTCACAGGCGTGGAAGACATTTTGGTGAAGCCACAGGCGGATGTCAGGAGACACCGGATCATTGACGAGTCTACCCACTGCGGGCCCCGGGTGAGGAGGGCTGGGAGGCCCGGCCAGCCGGGGGGTCAGCACTCCAACAGGGTGAAACCCACACCTTCCTCACTTGGCTACTGCCTCCGACGTGTCCCTCTTCTCATTCCAGGCTGTCAGGTCTGCATTAAACCTGCCAGAAACCGCGCCATGTGATGAGGTCCGAGGGAGATGGCAGGATGCCCATCTGGGCCAAGACCAGAGAGATTTTAACATGATCGATCTGAAGTTCAAGGAGGAAGTGAACCATTACAGTAACGAGATTAACAAGGTTAGTCTGGCAGTGAGCACAGTTATCCCCACCATTTTAAATGCTGATTTTAAAAAAAATTACATTTTGATTTTCACTCGGGGCCCTTTAGAGCAATTCGGCTATTTAGCAGCTGACTTGGTGGGGTGTGAGGTGGGATGTGCAAAAGTCGTCGCTTTGAGGAGCCAACAGCTTCATTCCCTCCCCTAGTCAGGGTCTGGGAAGAAGGTCTGTGCTGCATGCTGAGTGGGAATGCTCTGCACTTCGTTTGTTTTGTTTACTATTTTATTTTTTCCATCACCATTCCCTCTACGCCCTCTTTCACCTTCACCCTCTCCTCCCCTCCCCGCCTCTGCCCCTGTGCACTTTTTAAAATGTGTTTGGGGATGGCTGCATTAAAAGGGACTGAAGGCAAGGGCAGTTTCCTGTGCTGCAGCCAGTGGAGGAGTAGATTGAGGGACCAAAAACACCATTGCTGTGTTACGGCGAAAGGTGATCCTGAGTGGGGGGGTGAAAGGATTGAGAAAAGACAGACGAGAGAATGAAAGCTGGGTCTCTGTGGGACGCTGCTCCCTGATGAGGAGACAGCGCCAGCGCCCACAAGCTGTGTCTTTATTTTATAGCAGATGCCACGATGCAAAGTAGGGGCGTGATCACGGGGCCCTGCCCTCCAGCTGGGACTTGGACATGGCAATGAGAGGACCCTGTCCTTTCATTAGTCCGAGGCTTGAACCTGGCCAAAACACTGTAGCCGCGCCCCACATTGCTGCTTGTATATTGGAGCCAGAGCTGAAGGCCTGGTTTAAACCCTAGCTCTGCCATACCCTTTCTGTGTGACCTCAGGCAGGTGTCGTAACCAGTCTGTGCTTTGTTTCCACACCTGGAGGGAGGGATGCTGAGAGGGTTAAGGGCCAGACCTGTGTAGTGCTCTTGGCCTGGCAGGAGCGCTGCGGAAGCCCCCCCAAGTCCCTGTCTGCTCCTCACTAAGCCAGTTCCTGTGCAGTTAGGAAAGGAGAGGGAAATCCCTGCACGAGCCCAAACCAGAGTCTGTGTCTCTCCATCTTCTGGTCCCAGAGCTGGGGTTCCAGTCCTGAGAAGGAGAGGAAGAGGCAAGGCCAACACTCATAGAAGTCAGTGTTTGACTGGCTTTCGGCAGCCCTCAGGCCCCCAGGAGCACAGACCTCTCATCCGTACAGGTTTGTCCCTGAGGGGTTTTGTTCAGAGGAGCCTTCCCAGCACCTCCCCGAGAACCAGGAGTGTGGCTTCCAGCGTTGCCTGGGAATGCTGGGATCGGGGGCATTGTCCCAGCGGCTTCTCGGTGTTGCTTCTTGTCCCTCCAGCTCACCTCTTCCCACTACTGTGTCTCCCCTGTGGTGGCCTGGGTCTCTGCAGCTCTAGGCAGAGGCTTCCGTAGGCTCAGAGCCCCTCCCAGTGTCTCCCTAGGCTCCACCCCGGGCTGCTGCTCACTTGCAATAGCCCTGGAGCCAAGGCAAAGCTCCCACATGGTGCTTGGGCAGCACGTTGGCAAATGTGAGTCTGACAGGGACACTGGTCAGCACTGCCAGGGCATAGCCTCAGGCTTTATTTTTAACCAGCTTCTTGTTAGCATCTCAGCTGCCTGTGCTGCCCCTGCTTCTCCTTGTCGGCGCTGTTGGCCAGTGACAGGCCCTCGGGCGTCTGACGGACGGTGTCGAGGGCAGCGTACGGGGCCGCTGTTAGACTCGCAGAACTAGCGAGAGGATTCATGCCTAATGGACCTCTTATGGCGGGCAGGTTTTGGTGCTTCTCTGAGTGACTAGTGTGAGTGTGTCGCTGCCACACCCTCAGTTTATACCTTCTGAGTCTGGGATTTCAGAAGGTGGTCTCACTGGTGCGTTTTAATCCGCAGGCATGCATGCCTTTCGGCCTTCACAGGCAGTTTCCAGAGAACAACTTGCAGATGATGGTGCAGTCCGGAGCCAAAGGTTCAACTGTGAACACCATGCAGGTGTGAGCGCTGGGTGGCTGCTTGGCCGAGCGTGCGGTATTCCCAGGGGGTAGTTTCTGATTTGTTTGATTTAAAAAAGATCCATGTTTTATATAAAATGTGGCAAGTTCTGAAAAATATAAAAGCATATAGAAGTCAGTACAGGAACTTGCCACTGTTAGCAATAACGTTATGAACAAATATAGATGTAAGTATCCAGATGTTACATAATAATACAGTAGATACTGTAAATTTGCACTCTAGATTACTGTGTTACATATATTCACAATATATGGAAACACTGTGTGTGTAATCTTAGCTGAGACCCTGCAGTTTTGCACGATCTGCTTTTTCCCATTTCGTAATATAAGTATTGTTCTAGAGGTTTCTAACCCTTAATTTGAGGCCCATTACCTCCTCAGATGACCTCAGTGCTATGGCACATTCTCACAAATCGTAGCAATTTTTTAAAAAATCTTGATGACCTTGAGAGGGTCTTAAGGACCATCTCATTGTTTGGGGACTCAGAGCAATAGGAACGGGCTTAACGGCTGAAGGCCATCAGGGCGTCCCTTTGACTAAAGTGAAAGCCAGACACACTGTTCTCCACACACCATCTCCCCCACCCCCCTACCCCCAAAGTATGGTCAGTATTATTCTCTTTTGGCCTTAAAATTTAAGGAGCACTGTAAGTTGCTTTTTCCTGCAGGCCTCAGTTTCCCATTAGGACCAGCACTCAGGTCCCTTCCAAGTAGAGCGTAATGATTCTGAAACATGGCTCCTTTTGTCGCCCATTTTACAAAACACCAAATGTGGAGACTCTCCCATCCGCCAGCAAAAGGGAAACAATTATTTTCTCAAAGCACTAGCTTCCCTGGTTCATTTACAAATCTAGGTTGGCCTTTAAGAACTCAGTTTCCATGCAGCTTTTTTTGAAGGGCAGGCCCTCCTCTCCTGCTAGGACGAAGCATTGCTTAACAGATGTTTGTCTCGGGTTTCCTGTCCCCAGATCTCGTGCCTGCTGGGCCAGATTGAACTGGAAGGTCGGAGACCCCCACTGATGGCGTCTGGCAAGTCACTGCCCTGCTTCGAGCCTTACGAGTTCACCCCCAGGGCTGGCGGCTTCGTCACGGGCAGGTTCCTCACTGGCATCAAGCCTCCTGTATGTATTTTGGGTTTTCCTTTTGGTGTTTCTCCTCATTTCCAGCTCAGTGGTAGAAGGCCTTTGACTTTCCCCAGCAACTGTGAGAAAGTGGATATTATTCCAAGCCATTTGGTGCTTGCCCACTAGACCCTGTGGCCCACGAGGACCATAAGGACACAGCCATGCCATGTCCACCATTGTGACACCAGAGCCTAGCACAGTGCCTGGCACAGGGTGGAGCTCAGTGAGTGTTTGCTGATAAATGAGAAGATGAGTAAGACCAATCCCAGTTCCACCGTTTCCTGCTGTGCATCCCCCCTTATCCAGTCTTCCCTGCATTTGAAGGTGACAGGGAAAGGGAGGCCCTACACCCCCACTGGGGTCTCTCCATTGCCAAAGGGACCTCATGGAGATTTATTTCACAAGCCCCCAGCAGAGCTTCCCTGGCTCCTCCTGCCATTGGGAAATGGACCAGCTGTCGCAAATGCCCCGTGTTCCCTTGGACAACAGAATCTCCCCTAGGAGGAGGGTTTTCTCCTCAAACTTGTCAAATGGCTTCTTGAACGTTGGCACCTTTTGTTCTCTGCCGAGTGCATTTCTGCAAGGATGACCCTTGTGGTCAGACAGCTAAGTCCAGGTTGTGAACAGGAGCGACTCTTTGTTTCAAGGCTGCCCACTGCTCCAGGGCTCCTGCCAATGCTCCAGTGGTCATCCCTGGCCTCTGGCACAGGATGGTGGTGTGCAGACAGAGGCCAGAATTTTTAAAGCTGGTTGTGACCCCGTAGTTAGTCATGCAACCGCTGTAATAGATAGTGATGGCATTGGTTATGTAAAGAAACAACAGGCTAATACAGAGAGCACACGGATGGGGTAGTTTCAGGAAGTTCTAGTTACATCCTTATGTGCATTTGTGTGTGTGTGTGTGTGTACGCTGATTACTGTTGTAAATGTATTTCTTACTGTGGGTTGCAATCAAAGAGTTTGGAAAGCACTCTTACCTCTGTTAACACTGTGGGAAGTGGAATTCAGATGTGTGGGCTGCACATGTGCAGGCAGACACCTGGCCCCTTGAGCAGGTCCTGTCACTTCTCATCCACGCTCCCTCTGCTCTCGGGCAGATAAGACAGCAGTCACTGGGCCATTGGAGCCGTCAAGGGCCCCAGGAGCTGAGGCGGGGCTGCTGGAGGGTTGGCCTGCGCTGCCCTCCCGCAGCACGCCGGCCTCACTGCCGCCTCTGGGACCTGGGTCCCACTTCTCCCACAGGAGTTCTTCTTTCACTGCATGGCGGGGCGCGAGGGCCTGGTCGACACCGCTGTGAAAACCAGCCGCTCCGGCTACCTCCAAAGGTAACGCCTCTCTCTGCGCCGCTCGGTGTCGGTTCTTTCACATTTCAGTGACGGTTCACTTGGAATTTTTTTAGATGGAAAAACGTCTTTTTTTCTTAATATATTTTTTATTGATTAAGATATTACATATGTGTCCTTATCCCCATGTTATCCCCTACTTGGACTGTCGGGCCTTGGAGGGAAGGTAGGGGAAAAACGTCTTTAAAATGCCCACGGTTATCCTGAGACAGAAAATAGCAGATATTCTTCCCCCTTTAAAGGATTAGTAGCACATGAGCGCAGACAAAGGGCCCCTGCGTTCTGAGGGAAGTTACAGGTACGGGAAAGGTCTCGGGGGTGATGGGCTGGCCCTCCGCACCAGGAGGGCTCGGCAGTCCAGGACAGCAAAGGGGCTGCCGGGCTCGGGTCCCTGCCTATGCGTCTGTGATTGCAGTTACTGTTGCTCCAGATGCAGGTGCCACTTTGGGGTCCCCAGCCTAGACTTACCTGTTCCCTCATCTCTGGGAGGAAAGAAGACAAGTAGCCACTCTCACGGGCCTGTTGAGCAGGTTGGGGGAATAAAAGCTTCAGTCTGGACAAGGCCTGACTCCAGAGGGCCCGGCAGACGGGCTAGTAGGTGCCTGCGTTCCAGCCTCCCTCTCCTGGGATGCAGCCGGATGGCTGTGCCTTGGGGACTTGGGGTAATGGTTTTTCATGAGCCCAGGGAGCCAGTGGTGGTGGGAAATGGAGGGACAGCAGAAATAAGGCCTGGTTTTAAGCACATTCTCGGACTCGCTGGCTGCGCACAGGAAGGCAGAGCTTCTTTCCTCTCCCCTCAGAGGCCTGTCCGTCCCTCCCGCTCTCCCGTGCTGCTTCTGAGCTCCACATTCCCAAAGTGCAGCCCTTATTTCGGTCCGTTGCCCTGGACGCCCACAGCTGCAGCCTAGGGGGTTGGCTGTCGGAGAGGAGCCCGAGAGGAGCCCATCCGCAGAGCTGAGCTGCTTCAGTACAGTGGGCTGAGCTCCCCTCCAGGGGCCATGGATTACACGGCCAGTTCCTCCCACCAGCAGGGGTGACACCCCACCTCCATCCTTTTAAACCATTCAAGAACACATGTAGTGTAGAACAGGCTAGGAACAAATGATCAACTGCATCTGGGGTGGGAGGACCCGAGGCCTCTGAATGCAGGGTGGAAGGGAGGAGGGTGTGGGGAGCCACGGGACAGAGGGCACAGGTGCCTGCTGCTGGAGGTCCGGGTGGAGGAGGCCGGTGCAGTGCTTCTGGTGATGGGTGAGGAGCCAGGGCGGCTGTGTGGAGCCCAGGCTGGGAGCCCTCGACGGTGGCAATGGGGAGGAAGAGGCAGATGCAGCAGAGACGTGGGGCAGCTGGCTGAAATGCAGGAGTGAGGGCAGGGCGGCGTCAGACCAGCTGTTTTCAGGCCTCCGTGGCAGACCAGTGACGGAAAGGCAAGAGGAGAGAAGTGTGGGTGGCACGAGGTGGCAGCAGCAGGGCGTTCAAGTAGGCACGTTTCAGTGGCCCTTAGATGAGGCCTGACGCTGGGGAGAGACCTGGAGGTACAGCCTGGAGAGGCCACTGCTGTGCTGAGCCGCAGCCCTGGGGGCACGCACAGCCGTGCAGGGGGGACCCTCCGTGTGTTCAGCATGTTCAGTGGGTGCTCAGCATCAGCCTGGCAGGTGGGCTGGTGCCAGGGAGACAGTGCTGATAACACAGCTCTGCCCTTGGAGCCTGGGGAGCAGTGGCTCCTGGGAAACCTCCTCCTAAAGTGGCAGGAGGAGAAACCACGGCCGAGTGGCCGAGATAGGTAAGGGGCCATCACCGGGCAGCAGAAGGGGGAGAGGAGGGAGGCAGCTGACCGCTGGGAGAAGCGAGGGAAAACGCCTGGTTAGGGGTGTCGCATCAGCACCTAGTTCCTAATGTCCTCTGTGCCTCCGAGTGTCTCCGGACTGAGAGCATTGCAGAAGCTTTGGGTGGGGACACAGCCCCACTGCTCTGCCTGCCTGTGGCTCTGAGGGCACTGGCAGCTGGGGCTGGAGAGGGAGCCAGGGGCCAGCAGGCAGCCAACCCCTCGGGCACAGCTGCAGCCCCAGCTGGGAGACCATAGCTCAGAGCCTGGGCCGTGGAGGCTTCTGTCCTGGAGCCTAGCTTGGCTATAGAGCAGCAGTTCCTTCCCACCTCCCACCGCCTCCCTCCTGCCCTGGGAGGTGAGCTTGGTGGGCCCTGAACCAGACCCCCCACAGGTGCATCATCAAGCACCTGGAGGGCCTCGTGGTCCAGTACGACCTAACGGTCCGCGACAGCGACGGCAGCGTGGTGCAGTTCCTGTACGGGGAGGACGGCCTGGACATCCCCAAGACGCAGTTCCTGCAGCCCAAGCAGTTCCCCTTCCTCGCCAGCAACTACGAGGTGGGTCAGGCCCCCGGCGGCCAGGGCGTGGGCTCTGGGCTGTGTCACGGGCCCCGCACTCCAGGCTCTGCCGCCAGTTAGAGTGGCTGCTGAGACGTAGAGGAAAGAGAGTTTACAAACCACCTTGATGCCATGCGACACTCGCCATTTCCACATCTGTTGGTGGACGGAGCGGGCAGAAAGGCACGAGCACCCCAGACAGCAGCTGCCGTTGGGGCGTTTGCCACGTGCGGGCCCCCAGCTCAAGCTGTGCACACTGGGTCTCATCCTCGTGTAACCTGGGGAAGGAGGCGCTCCTTCCTCTGCCCATGTCATAGCTGAGGCCACCGGTCAGAGCTTCAGTGCCTGGCTGGAGAGTGGCAGAGCCAGCGTTTGAACCCAGACCCAGACACAAGCTATACCTCACTGCCCGGGGATGACCACCCCCATTTTGCCGGCTGGGAAGCTGGAACTGGTGTGGCCTATCCAGGGTCACACAGGGTTGGCCGAAGGAAGATTGCACGTGGCTGTGCTCCTCCATCCTGGCCCTGGCCCCGAGCTCTGGGCCACACTTCTTCCTGGCACTCCCCTGTGTGTGCCCATCTCTCTCCTGACTCCTCAGCTCCCGGACCGCCAGCTCCCAGGTCTGGTTTGCACAGCGAGGCCCAATTAATAGCAGGTGCTCAGCCTCTGACAGCTGTTGTGACAGCTCCGCAAGGCCCTCTTGGTCCGTGAAGTTGTGTGGCATGGCCTTGGGTCGCCCTCACCTCATTGGTCTTGTGTGTGTGGTTTGTTTATTTAGGTAATCATGAAGTCGAAACATCTCCATGAAGTTTTATCCAGAGCAGATCCCAAAAAAGCTCTCCGCCACTTCAGAGCCATCAAAAAATGGCAGAGCAAGCACCCCGGCCCCCTGCAGAGGACGGGCGCCTTCCTGAGCTATTCCCAGAAAGTCCAGGCAGATGCGAGAGCCGCCGACCTCCAGGGCACCAGTCAGCCCGGCCGCAGCCCCGGGACCTGCCAGGTGACTTGGGGGGCTGTGTCTCCAGGCCAGGGGCTGAGGGAAGGAGGGTGTTTCCCTAATGGGAGGTGTAATCATGAAATCTGGCTTCATTCACTGTCGGGAAACAGTGCAGTCAAACGGGGATGTAAGGAGGCGCTGCAGAGGCGTGGGCAGGGTTCCAGGGAACTGACCAGGACTGTTCACTTCCGTTCCACACCACCCCAGGCCGGAAGGGGCAGGGAGGGGGCTGTGGGCAGGGACCACTCGACAGGAGCCCTCAGTGGAGGGAGGTGGCTCACTCGGGGCTTCTCCGAGAGGGTGGGAGGGAGACGCCAGGGTTCACTCTCGCCCCTTCCCCTCTGCTGGGGAGGCCTCCTGGCCAAGCACAGTCAGGAGCCGAGAGGCAGGGGCGTGCTTTGAAGTGGCGGCTATGGGACAGGGTGGGCGCAGGGTCTGTGAAAGCCCAGAGAGGGGCAGACGATCACCTGGCTCATGGCGACTGCATCCTGGCTGGCCTCGGACTGTCCTGCCTCTGCCGCCTGTCCTGGCATCGTTAGTAACAGTGCCCTGTTTATTCTAAAAGAATCCCAGTGTGGACATTCACTCCCTGTCGTTGGTGGGCCAGGACGAAGAGCTCATAGAATCGGGTGGAGCAGTGAGCCCTGGACGGGTTCAGTTTCCCCATTTTAAGTGTCGAGCTGGGCTCTCACTGCAGTCAAGGTTCTGTCTCCCCACTCGCCTCTGAAGCCAGTGCCTTTGATTCTCCTCATCCCCCCGTGTCCCAGGAGAAGTGGCCGTGCTGGTGCCTCTTGTGTGGCTGAGCCGCCCTTCCTTTCAGGTACTGAGGATGTGGGGCGAGTTGGATGAGCAGAGCCGAAGGAAATACCAGAAGAAGGCAGCCCCATGTCCTGACCCCACCCTGTCCGTCTGGCGCCCAGACATCTACTTTGCCTCGGTGTCAGAAACATTTGAAAAAAAGATGGACGACTACAGTCGCGAGTGGGCGTCTCAGGCAGAGAAGAGTTTTGAGAAATCAGAGCTTTCTCTTGACAGGTAACGACATGGATGCGTGGCTCGGTGCGTGCAGAGGGAAACCTGGTATAGGCCCTTCTCTACCTCAGGAGACGGGAGGCAGCGTCCCGGGTGCAGACCCCAGCAGGAGGGAGGGCAGTGAACCAGAAGGGCAGCCTGCAAGCCCTGAGGCTCTGGATAGGAGACCAAGCAGGTGTGGGCATCCCCATTGGCCAAGAGGAGAAGAGGGCTCTGCCGGGGCAGCCCTCAGAAGTGGCCTCTTTCCAGTTCGGTGTGATGCGTGTGGCCAGTTGGGAATCAGGGAGCCTAATTGCCGTTCGGTGGCTTCCTACTCCGAGAGCAAATCGTTCTGCCTTATGACACCGTGCCTTAGCCGTCTGTGAGGGTTGGATCTGCTTATCCCACTGGTCCTTCGTGCTTTGGGCTTCAAAGCCTTAAGGCAGAAGGAACATGTTTTACTCTGGGCCCATTCACACACACAAAAGGGGGAAAAACCCTGTGGTGTAGGTGGGTGGGAAGCCAGACAGGAACCAGCATCGAGTCACAGCGGGTTAAAACACCAAAAGTGCCCAGAAATGGCTGGTGGGTCTGGTCTTGGGGGGCTGTCAGGGGTCCTGCCCTCGTTCACTAAGCCTGGCCTGCGAAGCTGGACAACCAAGAGCACCTGCTTTGTCCAGGCTGCTCATCCTGCCCCGGCTGAAACCCGCCTGGCGCCTGGAGAGGTCGACAGGGTGCAGGGACTGCAGTGGGGAGATGGGACTCAGTAGAGGCAAGGAGCAAAGACAGATACTGGAGGGAGGGCAGGCGGGGCTCTCTTTACCCCTTAAAGTGGTTTCTCCAGCCAGGCGCCCGAGATTCCCAGGTCGAATAAGCCCTACAGGTTATCACAGCTGCCAGCAGGGCTGGCCCTACAAGCGGAAGTCCTGGCTCCCCCACCCCTCCTCCTGCTCCCCTGCAGCTCAGGGTGCTGCTCCTTATTCTCGGAAGAACCGTGGTGGTCCTCCCTCCAGCTGCACTCCATCAGGAGCGGGGAGAGGTTAGCCCTGGGGAGCATCACGTGGGTTTGGAGGGCCGAGACGGGCCAGCGATCCTGCCTCGGTTCTGTCCTTGTTCTTGATTTGCTCTCGGAGTTGGCAGCCACACCCATCACACCAAACTGAAGGGAGAGGCCACTCCTGAGAGCCTGTGTCCCGGCAGGGGCCTGTAAGCAAGCAGCAGGCTCGGTGCAGCTCCAGCGTTCTGGAGGTATCTGAAGGCTGTCGGACAGGAGTACCGATGTGCGCTCACACCTCACTGGTTTGAGGTACTTGGGAGAGAAGACACATTGGGTTAATGCAAAGTCTGATTTTCAAAAGAACTTGCATAGGAACGCACCTGGTTGCTTTCTCCTGCACTTGCACACTTGTCCATTTAGTCTCCGTTTGATGAGCCCTTGTTCCATGTGTGGGGGGACAGTATTCCCTGTTCTAAAAGAAAGAGTAGCTAGTAACTATAAAATTGTATAGGACCCACACTTCTGATGTGCAGCCGTTTGCACTCATTAATAAAATACACCCCCGCCCCCTTACCCCACAGTTGCTTTGTGGACCTCGTCCTGGTTTGTACAGCAGGAGGCTTAACGTCTCCACACTCAAAATCAGTGGGGCAGAGGGTTCACAGAGGAAACCCTGTGACTGGGGAGTTCAGACATTCTCACCACTCAGGGGGCTGGTAACCGGTGCAGAGTGGGCACGTGACATCCTCAGAGCCTGAACAGTCCAAGGTGGACATGCAGAGCTTCACCACCCCGCTGGGATCCCTGCGGCTAATGAAGACATTCCAGGGT
>NW_006290778.1:814580-828085 GCF_000327345.1 Myotis davidii
AGGAAGTAGCAGCCCAGAAGCAGGGAGAGGGACTAGTTCCATGTACCCTGGTTTTGGATGGTATGGACACCCAACCGACGGGTGGGTGGTGTCCGCTCCTAACCCCTGTCCCTGCCCCACTTCCAGGCTGCGGACCCTGCTGCAGCTGAAGTGGCAGCGCTCGCTGTGCGACCCGGGGGAGGCGGTGGGCCTGCTGGCCGCCCAGAGCATCGGGGAGCCCTCCACACAGATGACGCTGAACACCTTCCACTTCGCTGGCAGAGGGGAGATGAACGTCACCCTGGGCATTCCGAGGTGGGATACCGGGGTGTGTGTGTGTGTGTGTGTGTGATGTGGGGCCTGTCCTAGCCCGCTCCCGGGGAAGAACGCATTTAATTAGTGTGTGTGTGTGCGTGACCAAAAGTCAGAGCCCATCACAGTCGGGATCAGGGTTGGAGTTTGGGGGACTCGGCTCTTCTGTGCAGTTTCTTTGGCTGGCCTCTTAGAATCCCCATATATACAGGAGTCCTCTGCCGGCTCCTGTATCAGAGTTACCTGGATGCTTGTGAATTTCCCACTCCTGGGGGCGGGACTCACAAGCCCCTGCAGGGCCACCTGGTTGCCCAGCTGTGGGGCACCATCAGCAGCCCTGGCCCTGCAGGTAACTGTATGCAACCTGCAGGATGATGGCCAGTGGGCGAGAAGAAAGAGTGGGGGTCAGAGCCACCTGCATCCATACCTGGCCCTGCCACTGTCTGAGATGGGTTCCTTAGCTTCTTCAATCTCAGGATCCTCACCTGCGGGGCCCACCTTCCCACACAGTCAGGCTGGGCAGGTTGACAGCTCAGGGGCAAGGCCTGAGCAGGGTGCCGGCACCCAGTAGAAGGGGCGCAGACTCTAGTTAACCTTTCATTCATTCAGTAAGCTCTTAGTAAGCACCTGCTGTATGCAAGACACAGGTGATAGGAAACGAGAATATGACCCAGTCCTGTCCTTGAGGAGCCACGCTCCAGTGGAGGAAACAGACAGGAGAGTCACTTGCTGTCACACGGGCCAGAGCATATTTCCCTGCAAGATCTCAGGATCTGCCCCACACCCCAAAGGGCTCTGACAAGAAAGGGGACCTGGGTGCCTCTTACGATCTGGTGTCCTTGTTCTGTGACAGGTTGAGGGAGATTCTCATGGTGGCCAGCGCCAACATCAAGACACCCATGATGAGCGTGCCCGTGCTCAACACCAAAAAAGCCCTGAAGAGAGTGAAAAGCCTGAAGAGGCAGCTCACCAGGGTGTGCCTGGGGGAGGTAATGATCTCTTGGACCTGCTGTAAACTGGCGGGGCCTGCTGCCACCTGGGGAACCTGCTGCCGCCTGGGGGACCTGCTGCCACCTGGGGAACCTGCTGCCACCTGGGGGACATGCTGCCGCCTGGGGGGACCTGCTGCCGCCTGGGGGACATGCTGACTGGGGGGTCTGCTGCCACCTGGGCGACCTGCTGCTGCCTGGGGGAACCTGCTGCAGACTGGGTGACCTGCTGACTGGGGGGTCTGCTGCCGCCTGGGCGACCTGCTGCCGCCTAGGCGAGGCATTTTCCCCACGGCCTCCTGTCAGGACTGTTCAGACCCTGGGCTCAGACTCTCACCAGTGAGGGGGGAGCTTTCTCTGCCAGGTGCCGAGCAGGGGAGGGGCTGAGCAGGAAGCTTTAGAAATAATCGCGCAGCATTCTCGTGTGCCTTACAAATAAAGCGACGTCCTGTGTTAGCGTACCAGCCCTGCTGGAGCCCACGCCCGCAGCCGGGGCTGTTCTCCGGGGGCGACCTGTAGGCTGGGGAATTTCTTTGGTATTTTGGCCAGTGGTCCCAGCCTGTCCCCCAAGCCCTCGGGGTTCCCATAACCCACCTGTAATGCCCCGGTACCTGAGCAGTTGGGTTCTCCCTGTGTATCTGGTTCTAGGTGCTGCAGAAAGTCGATGTCCAGGAATCCTTCTGGATGGGAGAGAAGCAGAACAAGTTCCGGGTGTACGAGCTGCGGTTTCAGTTCCTGCCCCATGCATACTACGAGCAGGAGAAGTGCCTGAGACCTGCGGACATTCTGCACTTCATGGAGACGAGGTCAGGACGCGGGCCAGTTTGTTGTTTGACTTTGTCGTGGGTCTTGAGCCCTCCTGGCTTCAGGACCCCTGGAGGTTGGGGCTCATTTGCCCAAATTAGTTCTTCATGGGAAGTGCTTAGGGAGCATGGGCCCTGCAGCCTAATCTGGAAACCTCATCTCCACTCTGGCTTATACGTGTGACTGTATTGACCACACACCACTTCCTAAACTCCGTTCTTGCTGGTTGGTGAGCCTTCTCGGGGTTGTAGGCTTTCAGGCAACGAAGAAGGTGACCGCAGAGAGAACGGCCGCCACAGCGGGCCGGCGCTAGGTGTTCGTCTCTGACATGATGTGATTCCAGGCGGATAATGTAGTTCCTGGTACTTTCGTCTCCTGGGGATGAGCAGAACACCTGTGGCCTGCTGCCCGTAATGCCAGTTCGGTAACTGGGTTACCTCCAGCTTCTTACAGAGACATTCGGGTTGCCTTCTGGTAGGGAGATGAACATCCTTTTTCTCAAGTTCAAGTCACTGTTGGACATTTGAAAAGCACAGGCCCAGTGCTGAGTACACAGGAATGGGAGTGGGCACATCGGGTGGGACCAGCCAGAGTCAACAAAGCCCTTTTGATTTGCCAGCTGACCCCCGATCGAGGCGTGCACACTCGTGGCTGCAGGGCCTCGCAGGTCACAAGCCGGTGGGGCCGGTGGGGAAGCTCCCGGCAGACGAGTGCGCAGAACCTGCTGCCAGGGGGAGGGAGTGTGAGCCAGGGGAGCCCGATCTGATTTACGGAAGAAGAAAGTCCCCACCCCATCTTTCTTCTGTCTTTGGTGGTTTGGTTACTTGCTTTTATCTTTATAAATAAGTTTCCTAATTTTTAAACATTAGCAACCAACTCATATCTTTTTAAAAGCCTGGTACGGCCCATATAGCTCCCATCTCTTGGTGGGATTTGGCCACAGACCACAGACCATCTGCCTCTAACTTAGACCGCGTGGCAGTCTCTAAGCTGCTCAGAGAGAGAACCCATGGCAGACAGAGTAGCAGCGGAAAGTCCATGAGTTCTCTTGTCCCACAAACCTTGCCTGGGTGATGCCCACTCAGAGGCTGGTCATGAGGCAGTGTGACCAGGAGAGAGCGGCTGTCCTTCCCCCTGAAGCTGTGAGCTGGCTTCAGGCTGGTCCCTACGCAGGTGGCATTTAGGATAGTGGGTATTGTGGCAGATGGGGAGCTCGGACGTGAACTCAGCCCTTTGGATCCTGTCCCGGTGCACATGAGCCCGGGGTGAGGCTGTCACTGGCTGGGCCTCGGGAACACCTCCATCGCTGTCCACCTGGGTAGGAGGTTTGTCCTCTTAGGCGGCCCCTGCTCTCCTGGTGCTGGCATGTCCCAGGAGACCTGTCTGTGCTGCAGCCTGCCAGCTCATTAATTACCCGGGAGGAGAGGTCTCCCAGGCCACGTGTGTGTGCTGGCCACGCTGCCCTTTCTGGGAAATGGAGCTAGGACCATGTGGCCATTGAGCATTGTCAAGAGCATGGAGTGGGATACTCCGCCCCATTTCTAGTCGTCAGAGGCCCGTGAGCAGGTGGGTCTGCAGGAGGCTTGCACCAGGCTGTGTGGAGAGTTCCCTTCACTTGCCTCATCTTGGGGAGTTGAAAGTCCATCACCTTTTTTTCTTTTCTTTTTTAATTTCAGAACGCGAAAGAGAGAGAGATACATCAATGATGAGAGAGAATCATTGATTGGCTGCCTCCTCCATACCCCCTGCTGGGGATCAAGCCCGCAACCCAGGCATGTGCCCCTGCCTGGATTGGAACCCGGGACCCTTCAGTCTGCAGGCCGACGTTCTACCCACTGAGCCAAACTAGCGAGGACGAAAATCTATCACTTCTAAAAAATTTCTTCTTGATGAAGGACGGGCTGGGCTTCTTCCAGCAGTGAAAGACTTTTTTAGCTCCAAATTGTACTTTGCTTGTGCACTGGAAAAGCTGTGATAAAGCCGTGTGCGGGAGCTCTGGTGGAGCTGCTCTGTGACTTCAGCAGAATGGGCCCGAGGTGAGGGAAGGAGCCGCATGTGGGCTGGGGCATGGCCAGGACCCCTGTTGTCAGGTGTGGGCAGTGAAGCCCCGGTAAGGCCTCTTACAGACACAGGAAGTGTGTGCGTGCTGCAGAGGCGTGACCCTCCCACACAGCTGCTGCTTCATTTCTCCCTCCTCGTTCCTGCCCCCTTTCCTCTCTTCCCTTCCCTCCCTTTCTTCCCTTCTCCCCCAGCTGTGGGATTATGACACTTTTCTTTAATTCAGGTATAATTGACATTATATTAGTTTCAGGTGTGCAACACAGTGAGGCGACATTTTTGTACATTGTGAAATGGTAAACACAATAAGTCTAGTCACCATCTGTCACCTTACAAAGTTAATACTATATTTTTGACTGTATTCCTCAGGCTGTACACTACATTGCCGCGACTTATAACTGGAAGTTGATACTTATTAATCCCCTTCACCCACTTCGCCCCCTTCCTCCAGCCCTCTCTTCTCTGGCACCACCCATCTGTTCTGTGAGTCTGGGTTTTGTTTGTTTGATTTGATTTTGTTTTTTAGATTCCACATGTAAGTGAAATCACATGGTATTTATCTTTCTCTGTTGACTTATTTCACTTAGCATAATACCCTCTAGGTCCATTCATATTATCACAGATAGATTTCATTCTTTTTTATTTATTATTATTTTAGAGAGAGAAGAGAGAGGGATGGAGAGAGAGGAACATCTGTGAGAGAGAAACATCATCATTCGGCTGCCTTCTGCAGGCCCCCTACTGGGGATCGAGCCCACAACCTGGGCACGTGCCCTGACTGACTGGTGAATCGAACCAGTGACCTCTTGGTTCATGGGTTAATCCACTGAGCCACACGAGCCAGCTCATTCTTTTTTATGTAGATACTCAGTAGTAGTCAAATTGCTGGATCATTTTTGAGGAACCTCCATATTATTTCCCATAGTAGCCGCACCAATTTACATTCCCACCAACAGTGTAGGAGGGTTCATGAGACTATTGTAACACAGATGGGAAACAAAACATATAGATCACAGTGACACATATTGTACTGGCAGGTAGCTCTGAACACTTACATAAATTATCTGGTGGGTGGCATGGGGTGGGGTGGAGAAGTGGAAAGAGCCTTGAACTAGGGTCAGGGTGTGTAAGATCAGGCCTCTGGTCCTAGCTATGAAAGGACCAGCCAGGCCATCTGCAGTTCGCACTTCTCTGAGAACGACTTTGAAAACAACAGGTGGTGGAGCTATTGGCAGGCACTTTGGGAAACAGCCAAGGGTGTGTTCTTTGTTTATAATCATTTATGTGGAATGGGAGCTTTCTGTGCAGTCTCCCCTGCTGCTTCCTCTCGGTTGCCATGTCCTGACAATCAGCCAAGCCTTCCCGGGGCAGTCACTGGGGCCTTCGTTCCCTTGCTCTCAGAGTGGCACATGGTTTGCGCCTCCAGGAGAACTCGCACACTGGCAGCGTGTCTGCCACTTTCCGGTCATGTGTTTAGTCTAGTTTTTCACCTTCTCGTGTGTTCTGCACCAGTCCTATTCACCAAGAGCGGCAGGTGAGGAAAGGATTCCTAACCAGGGAGATTAGAGGAGGCCTCTTGGAATAACATCTGCACTTAGACCCAACCTTGGGGTGGGGTGAGGTGGGGGGGATGCAGCTCCATGTTAGATAAGGGGCTGGGGAAGTCGCTAGCAGAGCTAATGGCTTGAGCATGCGCTCATAGCATGCCCAGAGGTGGGTGGGAGCAGATGTGTAATTGGGGTTGAGGACAGTTGTGGGGGGACTTGGGATGCTAAAGGGAAGTGCCTCAGGTGGGTGATATTGCCCCAAAGTCGCCGCCTGGTAAGTCAAAGCAGCAGCCTCTGTGGCCGGCCCAGTGCTCCACACCTGGTCCTCTCTCCGTCCCTGCGTCTGCACAGCGGGCGGCAGGGGCTGGGAGTGGTCCCTCTGTGCCAGGGAGGCCAGGCCCTCTCTCCAGGTTCAGGTGGAACAGGATCTGGAACCAGAGCCTGTCCTTTTAGAGACTTTGCTTCCCAGTTGGAGTCTCTTTCTAAAGGTAAGCCTGGCCTCCCCCATCGGGCCCTCCGCTCGGTCCCCAGTCCCTGGTGACCCAGCTCTTCCCAGGTTCGTAGGCGGGAGCCCTTTCCTGCCCTTGGTAAACCCACGTACAACTAAGTTTTAAAGAAGAGTGAGGAGGGAGAGCAGCAGTGATGTTGTTTATAATCCCCCAATAGTAAGCACATGACCGCCTGCTTCTCACATTAAGACTAAACTCCTGGCTTTCATCCTGGCTGTGCCCCGGGGCACAGTAAAGGCTCAGAACACTGGCTGGCTGCCTGGACACCGGAGGCACCGGATACTTCACATAATTAAGAGCAGCCCAGCCCTACCCGGTTTGGCTCAGTGGATAGAGCACTGGCCCGCGGATTTGAAGGGTCTCAGGTTCGATTCTGGTCAAGGGCACATACTTTGGATGCAGGCTCGAAGGTCCCGGTGTGTGTGTGGGAGGCAACCGATGGATGTATTTCTCTCACATCTGTTTTTCTCTGTCTCTCCCCTTCCCTTCCATTCTCTCTAAAAATCAATGGAAGAATATCCTCGGGTGAGGATTAACCAAACAAAAGAGCAGTCCGTTTGGTATGGTTGCAGCCTGATGAAGCAGGTAGAGAGTAATAAACACAGCAGCAGGGGGCGGGATGGGATGGGATGAGTCCCTAAAGGAACGAAAAATATCTCAGGAGGAGAGAGGGGGGCAGGAAAGGCCCCCTAGGCTGAGCTTGAATTGCTTCTTTTAGATTGGTTTGGTTCTCTGATGACAGGATTTATTGCCACAAAGTAAGTTATCGTTGCCTTTGAAATTCCACTGAGCTTGTCCACAGCTCTCTCATCAAATTGCTGGGCTTCCACACCAAGGAGACAGGAGTTACCAGGCCTGAGCTGTCGCACTTTCTGGAGATGCAGGGGCGGGCAGGCAGGGGAGGCCCTAGTCCTGGCTGGACCCCTCTCCGACTGTAGATTCGGTCGTTTGCTAGATGACAGCCACAGCTGCACCAGCTGTCATTTACTGAGCATCACGCTGTCAGGCCTTGTGGCAGGTGTCAGACATAGTGTGATTGCTAAGCCTTAAAACAAGTTGCGTGAAACATATTGATACCCACTTTTCACAGATGAGGGAGTTAAAGACTGTTGTGCTCAGAGCCACCCTCCCTAGGATGGGCAGAGCACGTGTTCAGAACAGGCCTGGCGGGCCGGGCAGCCGTGTTCTTCCTGACGTGCCGTGTGCCATTCAGAAACTGCAGGAGGGAAAACGTGAGCTGAGGGGGAGGCCAAGTCTCGGAATAGCCCCAGCCAGTATCAGGCTACGTGGGTGTGAGGTCCTCGGACAGAACTTCCTACCCCCGCAGCAGGGGGGCGGGGGGGTGGAGGTGCTGTTCCTGAACGGTCTGCATGGCCTTCTTCCCGCTTTAGATTCTTTAAAATCCTGATGGAGTCCATCAGAAAGAAGAACAACAAAGCGTCAGCCTTTAGAAGCGTGAACACACGAAGAGCTACCCAGCGGGATCTGGACAATGCGGGGGAGTCAGGGAGGCCTCCGGTGAGTGAGTCCTTCAGGAGTCCTTGGGGACTGGCCCAGGGAGGGTCTTCGCTCCTGGGACGGGTCCATGACTTCTCAGTGTTCCTCAGCCCCTCCTTGTTGCTGGCCCATCTCTCCACTTACCTTAGCATTTATCTGCTGTGCTGAGAGCTGAAAAGCAACATTGACTTTTCAGGTCTGGTGGCCACACAGGGGAGCAGCATGGTCTGGTGGACGCGCAGGGGAGCGGCGTGGTCGGGTGGACGCCCAGGGGAGCGGCGTGGTCGGGTGGGCGCCCAGGGGAGCGGCGTGGTCTGGTGGACGCCCAGGGGAGCGGCGTGGTCTGGTGGACGTGCAGGGGAGCAGCGTGGTCTGGGGGCCTTGCAGGGGAGCGGCGTGGTCTGGTGGACGCGCAGGGGAGCGGTGTGGTCTGGTGAGCCCTGGTTAGGGCCCCAAGTCATTCATTTGTCTGCTCCCAAGGATTCCACTCCCATCCCCCAAATTGATTTTTTTATCCTGAGGATAGACTCAAAATAATGGTACCTGCTGGGCTTTTGGAAGTTCTTTTTGTGTTTTATTGTTCTCTGCCTTCGACTTACCTAGGCCCAGTGAACTGAGGCCAACGGGTACTGGCAGGGACCAGAGGCATTTTGAAGCAGGGCAGTTGGACTTCAGTGGCCAAAAAGGAAGGAGCTAGGGAAGAGCCTTTGGACCTGAGCAGTGCGGGGGCAGGTCCCTGGGTGTCCTCTGAGCCGGGGTTTGTTGCGCTGTACTTAGGTGGGGTGCAGCAAAGACAGGCACTGCCCCTGCCTGCTCGGTGACCTCAGCTGTGCCACCCCCTCTCTCTGGGCCCATCTCCTCATCCCTAAACTGAGGGACTGGCCTCGACCAGAGAGCATTCTGGGTCTCCTGCCATGGACGGCTACCAGTTGGCTAACTCAGGCAGAGATGGGCATGGACTGTCTTTGAAAGGCTGCCCAGTCCTTATCATTAAATCACTCAGGAGACTGAGAAACTAGGAGCCAAGGTCAGAAAGAGAAAGGTATAAATATTTGGTTTCTAAAATGCTCAATATCCCACCATGACAGCCCTTACTCTTCATCTCCACCTGCAACAAAAATATCGAACAGGATTTTGCACCATCTTGTTTTAGTGACTTGCAGAGTCTGGGCCCTTTAAAAAATTGTTTTAAATGCAAGATTTTGCAGGAGGTCCATGTAAAAACGGAGGCCGAAGAGGAGCTGTGGAATCAGGGCTACACAGAGTAGACGCTGGGTGGACGCCTGGGGTTGGGTGGGAGGGTAGGTTGGAGGTAGGTGCATCGGTTGGTGGGTGGACAGGTGGACTCCCCGGGCAGTAGGCACTAGAGCGCATCTTGTTCCTCCTCGGCCTCACCGCAGGGAGAGCAGGAAGGCGAGGAGGGAGAGGAGGAGCACATTGTGGACGCCGAAGCAGAGGAGGGAGACGCCGATGCTTCTGATGTCAAACGCCGGGAGAAGCAAGAGGAGGAGGTGAGGGGTTCCGGCTGGGGTGAGGGGCTGCGGTCACGCCCCCCTCTTCCGTCAGAACCAAGGGGTCATTCCTGGCACATAAGGCTGCTCCTTTGTCTCTGCTGGGACCTGTCAGGAACCTTGGAGCCAGACCAGCCTGCCCTCACTCCTCTGCTAAGAAGACGGTGTTCGCGGGGCAGGCACCAGGCGGTGCCCCCCAGGGTGGCCCTGTGGGTCTGGCTGTCCTGGGCCTGAATCAGTGTCTAGGACCCAGCGGCCTTTGGCAAGGAGGCGAAGTCAGGCTGCTTCCCGTTTCTAAAATGAAAATATAATACCTCCGTCCTCTCCCCCAGACCAGTCCTCTGCTGTCATGATGGCTTAAGGACAAAGGGCAGGGTTGGGGGGCTGAGGGGATTCACAAGGTGAGGGTGAGGAGGGGCATGGGCACCGGGGGGCTGGCATTCCCAGGGGACGGGCCGCGGGGCAAGGAGGATGGCGGCCAGGCCACAGGGCAGGTGGGGCCCGGGTGGGCCGGTCAGATAAGCCTCTGCCGACAGCCAGAGCGGTGGGGGCCCAGCCACAGCCTGCGCTCCCTCCCTGCCAGGTCGACTATGAGAGCGAGGACGAGGAGGAGGGGGAGCAGAGTGACGACGAGGATGTGCCAGAGGAAGGAAACGTCAGTGGGGAAGGTGCCTCCGCAGCCCAGGAGCAGGATGAAGAGGGGGGCTCAGGCCCCGAGGAGAACTCGGCCCCTGCTCCACCCTCGAGGCAGCCCCGGAAGCCCAGCAGCAGCCAGGAGCCCCAGGAAGCGGAGGCCGTGGAGCGCCGGGTGCAGGCCGTCCGGGAGTCCCACCCGTTCATCGAGGACTACCAGTACGACGCCGAGGAGAGCCTGTGGTGCCAGGTCGGTGGTCAGTGCCGCGGGGCAGGGGCGGGCGGGCGGTGGGAGGGGCCTGCTGCTCAGCGCCCTCCTGCACGGGCCGGGCGGCCATTTGGGGCCGTGAGAGTTGGTGCCTCTTTAATCCCAGGGCCCGTAAACTCACCTGTGGTGACAGGTGTGGACAGCCCCAGATCACGGCCTCATAGATGTGACTTTCCAATCCCTAGAGGCCACTGCTCTGACTTCAGTAGGAGTGTATGTGGGTCTGACCTGCCAGGCCCTGTCGGTGCTTTCACACGTCGCCTCATTCAGCCCTCGGTTCGGCAGGTCGTCAGCACACGTGGAAGCTGGTGGGGCAGCAGGGCACTTACTTCTGCTGCCCGCCGCCCGCCGTCCCTGGTCTCCGACATGGGGGCATGGCTCCCTCGCAGGCTGGTGGTGTGGAGGCCCAGACAGTCCACACACAGCTCTCCTGTGCCCTGATCCGGCCAGTGGTTCCCCTATGGCAATGTAGGCAGGAGTCCCTGACCAGGATCACACACAAACCCCTGTGTTGCTTTGTGGTCACTGAAAGGGTAGCAAGGGCGATGTTGGGCGATGTGAGTTTCACCGTTCTCACCGACACCAGTGACATATCACTCCGCCATTTCCACCGTGGCCTGGGGGACTGGACCTGGCTGCTGTGTATGGTTGGCTTAGCCACAGGTTCACGGTGCAGACTCACTGACCCAGCTCCCCCAGCAGGGCCATCTGTCCCCACCCAAGGCACTTACTAAGAGGGCTTTGGAGGGGTACTGCGGGGAACCCAGTTGGCACAGCCTCTGTCCCGTGCGGGGCTCGGGCGGCCATCTCCCTGGGCTCAGCTCTCCTCCTCTGGCAGGTGACGGTGAAGCTCCCGCTGATGAAGATTAACTTTGACATGAGCTCCCTGGTGGTGTCCTTGGCCCACAGTGCTGTCATCTATGCCACCAAGGGCATCACGAGGTGCCTCCTGAATGAAACCACCAACAGCCAGAACGAGAAGGAGCTCGTCTTAAACACAGAAGGAATCAACCTTCCAGAGCTGTTCAAGTACGCTGAGGTACGGCCCAGGTCCTCTGCTGGCCACCGAGGTACGGCCCAGGCCCTCTGCTGGTGCATGGCCAGTGTTGCCTCTGCCTCAGGCACTCAGGGCCAGGTCCAGCCACTCTCCTCTGGTACTTGCTGAGCCGCTGGTGCTTCTAGCCCAGGGTCCCCAAACCAAGTTGGCATGGCCTGGCCCCCCTGTGTGGGATCTACCATGTGCGTGAGCCCAGTTACTGCTCACAATACAGAACCTGCTTAACTGTAACCTCGAGTTTCTCAGACTTGTCCTTCCTATTTAATAAAAGGGTAACATGCAAATTGTCCTCAGGGCGGGAGTTCAACCGACCAGGAGTTGGATGTGTGCTGACCACCAGGGGGCGGCAGCCGGCAGCCGCTAGGGACCTTATCTGTGCATGAATTTTGTGCACTGGGCCTCTAGTTTGAGTATAAATGCTTTTCCTTGATATTAAAACCTTTCCAGAGTACAGTTGTAAGAAAGAGTTTGCTGAGTTGCTGGCCTGGGAGCTGCTCCCTTTATCTGGCGAAGCAGGCCCTGGGTGTAGAGGTGGTCCAGGCCCAGCCCCCAGGCCCGGCCAGCAGAGGCCCATGTACCTGTCCCACCTGCTCCGCCAGCAGGTCTGTCCTTTCGTCTGAGCTCTCCTGGCCCCTCCCACCTCCCAGAGTCCCCCACGGCCTCTGAGATTCTCTCAGCCCCTGTCACAGAGTACTGGGAGCTGGGACCCCTCTCACCCGGGTCCTCTGGTCCCCAGCAAGCTGCAGAGCTCTCCTGCCTCACAGACTACCCCCCCCCCCCAAAAAAACCCCCCCAGCAGCTGCCCACAGAGGCCCCTTCTGCCGGGACCCTCTCACCATGTCCTCCTCCGGGAGACAGCGGGAGGGCTCGCGCCTGCTGAGAGGCAGCCAGGGTGAGCTCCGTGTCATCCTCGTGAGTTCGTTTAAACAAGGCCAGACAAGCCCCCAGGTCATCTGAGGTCTTCTGTGGGGGTGACTGCCATCTCATGGAGCCCCATCCGGCCCCCAGGGCAGCCAAACTGGACCCTGCGAGGCCCAGGTTACACCCTGCAGCTGACTGTCCCTGCCCAGGTGCCTGGACAGGTGTCTGTACTTCTGCTAGGGAACTCTCCTCACCCATCGAGGGGTGTCTCGATCCTAGGAGACGGGTCTTTCTGTTAAGTAAACACAAACAAAACAAAAAAATACCTTGACTCTAAAGCGGCGCCCAGTCCCTTGCTCTGGCAGCGAGGAGCAGGCCTGGGCCCAGCCAGCGTCCTGTCGGCAGCTCTGCCCACACTGTTTCCTCTCCATGACCCTGGCGGCCACTTTGTCATCAGTTGTGCTCGACTGCCACACAAGGAGAGAGCAGCCTGGGTGTCGCCTGTGGGGGGGGCAGAGGCCGGGCCCTCCCAGTCAGTCCCTCCTCCCTCCCCAGGTCCTGGACTTGCGCCGCCTCTATTCCAACGACATCCACGCGATGGCCAACACGTACGGCATTGAGGCTGCCCTGCGTGTGATCGAGAAGGAGATCAAGGACGTGTTTGCTGTGTACGGTAAGAGACTGGACAGCCATGGGGAGATCGGGGTGTCGTCCAGCAGCGCTGGGGAACTGACATGAGGCACAGTGAGCGTGTAGCTGTCGGAGGCCCTGAGAGTGACCAAGGGAAGGGGCGACTTGTGTTTCAGTCTCGTGTGGCAAGTCCCACCATCGAGGGCCACCACTGTGCCCGCCAGCCTCTGAAAGCTCCTGCCTGGTAACTGTTAGGTCCGCACAGCAGGAGCCAGGCCAGGAGATGTGAGCGTTTAAGAAACTATTACATCCTCTGACCACGGCTGAGACCCGGTGTCGGCGTCAGCACCGAGGGAGTGTTTGTTCTCCTGGAGAGGGGCTGGGTTGGGCTCGCACCAGCAGCTGGGAGAGCTGCCTGAACAATGGGGCACCTTGGAAGATAGCAGGAGGTCTGGTGGGCACAACTCGGTCAGGCAGAGGGGAGCGCGAGCCGGCTGGGGAGTGTGTCTCATCTTCTGCAGGTGTAGGCCGTTTGCTTTGGGCTATGGGGGAAGACCTTACAACAGTTTATTTCAGAGAGCAAACCAGGGGCAGCACATCCGAACAATAACTTGGCCTGTCCAGCCGTCAGGGTTTCAGTTCTCAAGTGAAAGCAGTGCTGTCGGCTCTCACGCCCCGTCTGGAGCCTGTTTGCTGTGTGGCTGGCGGCGGCGGAGCAGGGAGGCAGTGTAGCGAGGGAGGAGGGAGGGACACCTGTCGGGAGCCACTGCCCCAGTGCGGCCTCCTTCCTGATGCTGCTGCCCGTTGACAGGCATTGCGGTCGATCCCCGCCATCTCTCCCTGGTCGCCG
>NW_006290778.1:828149-828846 GCF_000327345.1 Myotis davidii
ACTCGTCCCCTCTGCAGCAGATGACGTTTGAAACCAGCTTCCAGTTCCTGAAGCAGGCCCAGGCCGCCGGTGGGTGTGGGCAGGCCCAGCCCCCCTGACTCTGCTCCGGGCAAACGGGCTGTTCCTTGGGCATCTTTCCGCATGCCTTCCCCTTCCCCTTCGCCTTCCCCTTCCCCTTCCCCTTGCACGCAAGCAAGATCTCATGGAGGAAGCGGTTGGGAGGGGTGGGCAGCAGGCAGGGAAGCGCCTCTGTTTTGAAGGGAAAAGGGCCTTCTCTCAAGTGCAGGGCAGTCAGCCTCCGGGACCCTGGGCTGCTCCAAGGTGCCCCATCCACCCCCTCACACCACCCCCAGCTTCTCCCTCAGCCACCTAACACGTGCTCTGTCTCCCAGGATCCCACGACGAGCTGAGGTCTCCTTCCGCCTGCCTCGTGGTTGGGAAAGTCGTCAAGGGCGGGACAGGCCTGTTCGAGCTCAAGCAGCCCCTGCGATAGCCGCCACAGCCGGCTGCCTGGCCTGGAGTGGCCCTGAAGACTAGGAGGGCCGGCCTGGCCTGCCCTTCGGTGAGAACCAGGAGACCAGAACCCGGCGGTCCAGCGACAGTGCAGAGCACAGCAGTGACGCTGGGTTCCGAAGAGCAGCTTCCCCAGGAAAGTGGCAGCGTTGATCATCCTTGCCCCCCTCCATCTCAGGACATA
>NW_006290778.1:829000-829202 GCF_000327345.1 Myotis davidii
CGAGCCCTGGCCCCTCCAGGTAGGAAGGTGAGGACCCTTTGCCCTGAGCAGCCATTGACCGCAGGCGGGATCCTGGGCTCCAGAGCAAGGACAGAGCCCCCTGCCCACGCCCGCCCTGCTGCACCAGCTTGTGGACAGAGCCCGCTGCCCACACTCACCCTCAGACAGAGCCCCCTGCCCACACCCGCCCCTGCTGCACCGG
>NW_006290778.1:829265-833042 GCF_000327345.1 Myotis davidii
AGCACAGGGTGGCACAGACCTCCACCCACCCAACTTCTGGGCCTGGGCCCTGCTGGCCTGTGGCCACATGTCCTTCTAGGCCAGATTAGCTCTAAGTCTGGGCTGGTCTCTCCAGGGCCCCAGCAGCTCCCCCTACACATAAAACCCTGTCGCCAGCCAGGCTGCACTGTTGGAACCAGCTGCTTGGCTGTCTTTCTCTGGCTCTGCGCTGAGGCCACGCCCCTCTGCGCAGACCCTGCTCCGTCTGGCCTCCCGTGGTCTCTGGCACCACAGCCAGGGGCCCTGACATGAACCGAAAAGTCAGAGGACTGTGCGAAGGCTCAGTAAAACCAGGGGCTGTTTCTATTTCTGTCTAAGGTTATTCCAGCTCAGGCTGAGTAATAAACATCACTGGAACTAGCTATTAGGAGAGAGAAAATTTAAAGCTTGGGTTTTTTTATTCTTTCCTTGGTTTGTGGTTTCTGCATTTGTGATGTGAGAGCTCAGGACTGGGATTTCTTAGCACAGTCGCTTCTTGGCTCCTCTTCCTGTTCTTGGCAGAGGACCTGGGGGAGAGCTCAGCCCCCACAGCCAGCCCTGTGACCCCAGCCTGCCCCTTCCGCTGCAGCCTGTCCCTTCTGAAGCCAGCTTCTGGCCCCAAGGCCAGGAGAGCGGAAGCCGGGGGGAGGCTGGGTGGGAGAGTGACCGCACTGCTTCCTCTAGACATGTGACGGACACAGCTGGGCCGCCTCTGCCACACTGGGGGAACCCCCCTGGAGCAGGGCTTGCCAGCTGGGGCACAGGAAGAAGGATCCCGTGAGCCCTGCACCACAGGCGAAGCTGTGCGTCTTGGAAGAAGGGGCCACGCCTACTTAATTTCCCCTTATCCCAGATTGTGGGAGCCAGTCCTCTATGGTCTGAGGCACATGCTGCATGGCCCCAGGGCCGGGCATCAGCACAGAAGAAAGCTCGCGGGGGGGGGGGGGGAGGCTGAGGATGCAGAGGTGAAGGAGCAAGCCCCGAACACAGCCAGGCCGTGGCCCCTGTCCTTCCTGCCCACTCCTTCCAGGTGTTTCCTGTGCATCTGAGTCTCTCTCCTAGAATATCCTTACTCCTGGTCCGGGAGCAGACACCAGAGCTTTCCCGTGGTGGCCCTGCCCCCTCAGTTGAGCAGCCTCGTGGGCGCCTCCCTCCTGTTAAGACAGCATGCTCCCTGGAATACTCAGCACAGGAAATGCTCTTCTCTGAGGGCACATTGGGTTTTTTTGAAACAGATACATAGGCCCAAGCCAGAATGGATGAAGGGGATGGGTCTAGCTGCATAATTGTTCTCTAATCCCAGGGGCCTGGAGAGTGATTGGCAGGGTTCACAGGCTTCGCCGCAGCTGTGAGCTCCCAGGACCCTGAGGTGGGCCACAGCCAGCGCTGTTGCTGTCGGAGGTCCTCCCCTCAAGCTCCAGGTGGCAGCGCCCTCCCTACTTGCTTGCTTGTAACGTGTGTGTGTGTGTGTGTGTGTGTGTGTGTGTGTGTGTGTGTGTTCAGGCTGACGGTCTGTGTTCTCATCAAGCACTACCAGCTTTATTACGCGTCCCCTGTGAGTCTGAGACATTTCCTGTCCGAATCGGAAGGAAACCAGGCACGTTGGGAGCACCTGTCCCTGCCCCATCTGGAGCTGGAGCTCTCCTCTCCTGTCCCCTGCCCCCAGGTGGAAGCCGAATGAATACAGGGCGGGCAAACTGGTTTACAGTTGTCAGTGCACAAAACACAGTTTACTCTTGTACTATTTATTAATTACGGTATTTTCCATATAAACCATTGGGCCTGCTTTGCCCACCTGTATGTGCCGGCCTCCCTGCTCCTTCCAGCCGTTCCTGATGAACTGCTTTCGGTGAAAGTGCCGACTCCTGTGTGTGTGCCCATCGCTGGCTGTGTGGGTGTGTGTGTTTTTGGGGGGAAGGGGGGGGTTTAACTTTAGTTAAATAACAAAATTTACCATCTTAACCATTTTTAAGTATGCAGTTCAGTGGCATTAGGTAGTTACATTGCTTTGTACCCACCACCACCATCCCTCCACTGAACTGAAACTGCCCATTCCCCTCTCCCTCCGGCCCCTGGCAGCCGCCATTCTACTTGGTTTCTGAATTTGACTGTTACTCATGAATGGAATCGTAATGTATTTCTCCTTTTGCGATTGGCTTCAGGAGACACTTCATCCATGTCCCATGTGTCAGAATTTTCTTTTTAAAGCTGAATAATGTCCCATTGTGTGTGTAGATCATTTTTTATTTATTCGTTTGCTTCCACCTTTTAGCTGTTTTGAATGCTGCTGCTGCTATGAACATGGTGCACAAATATCTCTTAAGTCCCTGCTTCCAATTCCTTGGAATTTCAACCCAGAGTGGAATTGCTGGGTCACACAGCGGTTCTGTTTTTAATGTTTTCAGGAGCTGCTGTGATATTTTCTGCAGCTGCTGTACATGCTACATCCCACCAACAGCACACAAGCACAGCATTTCTGATTTCTTCACCCCCTCGCCAGTACCTGTTTCCTGCTTCTATAAATAAATATACGTATAGATTATAGCTAGTGGCTGTTCTAGTAGTTGTGAGCTAATAGGGACTAGAGTTGGGTGATTTTCAGCAGATGTTGGGGCCCTTACTGGTCTGCACCTACACAGAGTGAGGAACGACTCAGGAATTGTCTCTGCTGTTTGCCCATCTTAAATTTGGAGTCTACAGTTGGATTGTGCTATGAGGGCCTACAAAGTGCTCTTAGAGTAGGAAAGGCTGGTTAGGTGACATGCTGTCCATCAGTGGCCTCTGTGCAGACTGCTGGGTGGGGGGCCCAGGCTGCAGGGTCGGAGGCACCACACCTGTTGTGGGTCCCGCGGCTCTCCCAGCCCTGGGGGACCTTTATCTCCTGCCTTGTTTACATGGGGCCCTTCCTTCAGGCCCAGCCACCAAAACAGGTAACGGTTGGAAATTTCAAAATTCCTACAGCACCCAGTCCCCCTTTGTACCCAAGTCCACTAAGAACAGAGGTTCTTAACTCAGCACTGAAGCCACCTTGGGAGCTTATCCTATCTAATAATAGACAAACATGGTAATTAACCGTAGCTCTGACACGCTTCCCATTGGCTAATCAGGGTGATATGCAAATTAACTGCCAACCAAGATGGTAGCCGGCAGCCAGGCAGCTGAAGTGAACAGGAGGCTTGCTTGCTCCAGTGATGGAGGAAGCCAAGGTTCCCTGTCTGCCGCTGCCAGCCTCTGAGCTTGCAGTCTAAGAAACAATGTTGCAATTATAGAAGTTAAAACCCAGAAACCTGCTCTCGGCCAGCCGGGCTTCAGCCAGCAGGATCGCAACAGTGTTTCAATTATAAAACAAACCCAGATCCCTGCTTTCAGCAGCTGAGGTCTCAGAGCTAAAGCTGGGCCTCAGAGCTAAAGCCAGCTCTCAGCTCCAATGACAGCCATAGAAGGTAAATAAATCCCAGAATAAAAAAAATAAAAAAAGAAGCTGGGAGCTTCAGTCGCCTGCCAGCCTGAAAACAGCCCTCAGCCCCTCACCCAGACTGGCCAGGCACCCCAGTGGGGACCCCCCACCCTGAAGGAGGTGTGACCAGCTGCAAACAGCAATCATCCCCTCATCCAGGCTGGCCAGGCACCCCAGTGGGGACACCCACCCTGAAGCAACAAGATAGTGGCTAATTTGCATACTGAAGGCGGGCGCAGCGGGCAAGGCTGTCTGTGGTCCGGGACCCAGATCCATGACCTGCCGGGCGGGGGGCAGCGCTT
>NW_006290778.1:833548-837428 GCF_000327345.1 Myotis davidii
GGGTGCTGAGAGTGGGCGCCCGTGAGATGACAGTGAGAGGGCGGAGTGGTGATGCCCTGTTCCCACGGAGGCCAGTGCAGCTATGAGATCACCTCTAGGGGTTTAATGCAGGTGCTGAGGCGGGAGCAGATGCAGACAGACACACCTGGTGGGCACGGGCGGTCCTCGCTGAGGTGCCTTCGGTCAGCGTTCAAGATCAAGAACCCAGAGGTGGAGAGGAATTCCGTCCTCTCAGTGAAACAGTGGGATGGTTGGGGTGACTGTAGAGGAGGAATGTGCATTTGGGTGCCAGCACCCATGAGTGAAGGCTGCCCTGACTGAGCCTCTCTTGCTTGGGGCCTAGCGCACTCCTGCCGGGCAGCGGGTGACAGGACGTGCTTTCCAAATTAATGAGAGAAAACATTGATTCTCCTGCTGCGCACGAAGGTGGAAAGTGAAGTGGGGAGGCATGTGGGGAGTGAGCGAGATTCCCTGTCTGGGGGTTCCAAATCTGCTGTTGGTTTCTTTCACCACTGACTAGAGATATACTGGGTGTCCCCCCAAAATGTATACACACTTTGAATACCTACTACTTCCAATGGTTTTAAGCATAAGAAAGAAACAACAATGGAGCTGTTATCTGTTAAAAGTGTGGGCACAAACAGGTAGTTGGATATTCCCTGAGGGGTCTCAGATTGGAGAGGGTGAAGGCCAGACTGAGGCCCCCCCCACACACACACCCCAGTGCACGAATTTCACGCACCGGGCTACTAGTATTTTTTTTAAAAAAACTGATTCCCGGGCTCCTCTCCCAGGGATTCTGACATAAAGGTCAGGTGTGGCCTGAGCGTCAGGGGAGCCCAGGAACCTCGTGTGCAGCAGGTGGAGGGCCCACGGCTTGGAGGGAGCCCTACCTGTGCCTGTCAGCCGCCATCGCCTCCCTGAGGTGTGATGAGCTGAGGAGTGAGCCATTGGCACCTGGTTTCCCCATTAAGACCTTAAGCTCGGACCCGCCCTCCATAAGGAGTGTGCGCGTGTTAGAGCTCTCAGGGCGCCTGGTGCACACCTGCCAGGAGACGGGTTGACAGGATGCCCGTCAGCTCTCCTGTGGGCTCTGCAGAGAGGAGTGAGCTGCTTCAGGCTGGAAACAGGAGGTGCAGCTCCTCCCTGCCAGGCAGGGGGCTGCTTGCTCAACCTGAGCTCCTGCCGGGCAGGAGGGGGCCATGTGACCAGGGTGCTTCTTAGAAGCCGCTCTGAGACATTTTCCTTTAAAAAGTTAAACCTTGATTATTTAATGAAAATTACACCTCACGTTCCCTGAGCGGCACCTGTCTTTCCAGGAGTGGGATCAGGGCTCTCAGTTCAGCCCCGAACTCCCTCCCACTCTGGTCTGTCACAGGCCCAGGGAGCAGCCGGATGGTACAGGGAACAGGGCTGAGCGCTTCTGCGCATCTCGGCTGCCTCCAGTGTCACGGGCTGCTCAGGTGACTGCCCGTGAGCAAGTCTAGAAGACGGATTTGGGCTCAGAAGTCTGGAAGGCATGTTCCAACCCAAGTACTCTGACCGTTCCCCTGCTACCCTTCCCTCCCTCATCCTGCACCCAGCCAGCCTGGATGCCCACTGACAGGCACCCAGGGGCGCAGGAGCTACTGCATGGGGTCTGCCCTCGGAGCTCCGAATCCAGTGCCCCAAACAGACAAGCCCGCAGGAAATCAGCCTCACCGTGGCCAGGCCCAAGACTGAACCGCCAGGCTTCACGTAGCTGGCACACCCTGCTGCAGCTCACCACTTGGGTAGGACCACGGCTCACTCAGCTGGCAGCAGCAGGGCTTTGGGAGAGGGCCCGAGGGAGGGAAGTCGAGAAAGAATCAGGCTCAGGCTGGCATCACTACCCTCCTCATGTGCACACTGGCCCCACTGCTCCACCTTCCCCCTGAACAGAGGAGAGGCTGCTCTGGTTCACCCAACGCGCTGCTGGCTCTAGGTCTTTGCAAGTGGCGGTCAGCCTTGCTCAGGAGGTTGGTGGCCCTGCAGGATGCTGCCTCCTGGGCCGGCTGCCTGGCGCTGTCATCTCTGGCCAAGCCAGCCCTGCAGCTGGGGCTCACTGTGACGGTTCCAGACACCACGGAGCTCAGCTAGACCACAGCAAATACGCCTTCCCCGACCGTGATTCTCGCCTGGACACATGGACCTGAAGTTCCCCCACCTTCAACAAGTCAGACTGTGGTGGAGCAGCCGGATGTGTTTCAGGCAAGAAACAGCTCTGAAATGCCCCAACTGACACCGTGACCCCGAGAAAGTCCCTGGGCCTCTCTGGGCCTGTTTCCTTGTCTGTAAAATGGTGATTAAAATTAAATGTGTTCCACCCTGGCCGGCGTGGCTCAATAGTTGAGCATCATCTCATGCACAGAGAGGTCGCCAGTTTCATTCCTGGCCAGGGCACATGCCTGGGTTGTGGCTCGAGCCCCAGTAGGGGGTGTGCAGGAGGCAGCCCATCCATGTTTCTCCCTCCCCCTTTCTCTCTAAAAAAATCGATTAAAACATTTTCTTAAAAAAGAAAATTAAATGTGTTCAGAAAATGAAGTGTTTATGTACAAAGTGGTTCTGTATCTACACTGGGAGCATTTGACAGTGTCTGGAGACACCTTTGGTTGTCCCAGCTGGAGGGGGGTGGGGTGCTCCTGTCATCTAGTGGGTGGAGGCCAGGTCCCTGCTGCACAGCCTGCAGCGCACAGGACAGCCCTGCGGTGAGGAAGTGTCTGTGCAGAAGCTGAGAGGCCCCCCCCGCCCCCACAGGCTCCCGCGTGGGGGCTAACACCGCTTCCTTACAAATGGAATCGCTTAAACTTTGGCCAGGCTGATCGCTAAACAATGGCACCTCACTGTCACTTTCATTTGCAATTTCCTATTAATAAACCTGAGCCTCTTTTCTCGTGCTTACTGGTCCTTCTGATGTGCACTTCGGAGAAGTGTCTCTGTATCCTTTGCCCATTTTTCTATTGGTTTGTTTCTATTGACCTTGGCCGTCAAGTTTAAATAACTCTTATTTACGGGCCAGTAACTTAGCGGTGGGCCATGCAGGGCTGTGCTCACCCCTGGACTCCAGTTAGGGCTTACTCCAGAAGCACCTCTGGGGTACACAGATTGATTGGGAAAGCAGACTCCCCATTGAGCGGGACTAACCCACAGGGCCGAAGGGAGCACCGTAGGAGCCAGCAGCTACCGGGAGTCGGGAGCAGAACACAGAGCCCTGGGCTCCTGCGTGGCCTCCGCTCATCGGTGACAAGTGCTGACACCCAGGCTCACCTGGAGCTCACCAAGGTCAAGTCCCTTAGCACGTGAATCCACTAGATCCCCTCACAGCAGGGCAGGCTGCAGTGGCGCCCCTCCCTTCACAGTACCTTGCCCACAGACAATCAGCAGTGGAGGCTCGAGGACCTGAGGCCAGGCTGCTGGTTCTGGAGTCCGGCTCCCAGTCTCCACACTGAGCCACCTCTCCTCCGCCCAGGCAGACCCCAAGGCAGGGGTCCATATCAGAGGCTGCCTGCAAGGAGTCTGGCAGGTAGATAGGAGGGCGCCAAATCCTCCCCAGGCCAGGCCATCGGGGACAGGGCCTGACAGGCTGAGCAGCACCGGGGGTGGGGTGACCAGAGGAATCGGGAGGAATCGGGAGCTGGGGCCAGCCCGCAGCTGTGGAGGCGACTGGTAACGCAGCCAAGGACTTCTGTGCTAGTGTCTCATGTCGCCCACGGCCCTGCTGTGTGCATCCTCTTGGCTGAAATGGATCTAGAGGCAGAGGACACAATGCCCTGGGGTTAAATCAGACCCCACGAAGACGCCCGGGCCCGCGTCCCTCGTGGAGCCGCGCCTCCGCATGGCGGGGCTCCTGGCATTTTCATCG
>NW_006290778.1:838284-838896 GCF_000327345.1 Myotis davidii
ATTTCCCCTCCACAGGCGGCTGACTCACTCGACTCCTCCGCACTAGTCACACCACAGGCCTGGCCCCTGGCAGCCAGTGGTTCTCCGGTCAGCCCAGCCTGGACTTGTGCTCTAATAATAAATGTGGGACAAAGAAGCAAGAAAGAAAGAAGAAAGAAGGGAAGTGGAAAGGAAGGATGGAGGGAACGCCTGTGTCTGTGGTCTTCAAAATGAGCATCTTTTTCTCCTCCGTTTTCTAGAGCAAAGTTTCTCAAAGTGGGGTCCCCCAGACCAGCAGCACCCACAGCACCCAGGGACTTGTAGAAACATGAATTCTCAGTCCCCACCCCAGACTTTCTGAATCAGAAACTCTGTGGTGGGCCCTGGCCAGGCAGTTTACTTGGTTAGAACATCGTCCCAATACAACAAGGTTTCAGGTCAATCCTTGGTCAGGGCACATACAAGAATCAACCAATAAATACATAAATAAGTGGAACAGCAAATCTCTCTCTTCCCCCCTCTCTAAAATCAATCAATAAAAAAATTAAAAGAATAAAAAAAGAAACTCTGGGTTGGGCCCGTGCTCTGTGTCTTACTCAAGCCCCCTGGGGGAGCCTCACTTCCGATCTAGTC
>NW_006290778.1:855809-857031 GCF_000327345.1 Myotis davidii
TTTACCTCACTTTCACTTTCATTTTCAATTTCCTATTAATAAACCTGAGCCTCTTTTCTCGTGCTTACTGGTCCTTCTGATGTGCACTTCGGAGAAGTGTCTCTGTATCCTTTGCCCATTTTTCTATTGGTTTGTTTCTCTTGACCTTGGCCGTCAAGTTTAAATAACTCTTATTTACGGGCCAGTAACTTAGCGGTGGGCCATGCAGGGCTGTGCTCACCCCTGGACTCCAGTTAGGGCTTACTCCAGAAGCACCTCTGGGGTACACAGATTGATTGGGAAAGCAGACTCCCCATTGAGCGGGACTAACCCACAGGGCCGAAGGGAGCACCGTAGGAGCCAGCAGCTACCGGGAGTCGGGAGCAGAACACAGAGCCCTGGGCTCCTGCGTGGCCTCCGCTCATCGGTGACAAGTGCTGACACCCAGGCTCACCTGGGGCTCACCAAGGTCAAGTCCCTTAGCACGTGAATCCACTAGATCCCCTCACAGCAGGGCAGGCTGCAGTGGCGCCCCTCCCTTCACAGTACCTTGCCCACAGACAATCAGCAGTGGAGGCTCGAGGACCTGAGGCCAGGCTGCTGGTTCTGGAGTCCGGCTCCCAGTCTCCACACTGAGCCACCTCTCCTCCGCCCAGGCAGACCCCAAGGCAGGGGTCCATATCAGAGGCTGCCTGCAAGGAGTCTGGCAGGTAGATAGGAGGGCGCCAAATCCTCCCCAGGCCAGGCCATCGGGGACAGGGCCTGACAGGCTGAGCAGCACCGGGGGTGGGGTGACCAGAGGAATCGGGAGGAATCGGGAGCTGGGGCCAGCCCGCAGCTGTGGAGGCGACTGGTAACGCAGCCAAGGACTTCTGTGCTAGTGTCTCATGTCGCCCACGGCCCTGCTGTGTGCATCCTCTTGGCTGAAATGGATCTAGAGGCAGAGGACACAATGCCCTGGGGTTAAATCAGACCCCACGAAGACGCCCGGGCCCGCGTCCCTCGTGGAGCCGCGCCTCCGCATGGCGGGGCTCCTGGCATTTTCATCGGGTTCTGATGACACAAGTCTTTTAAAAAAATATATATATTTTTATTGATTTCAGAGAGGAAGGGAGAGGGAAAGACAGAGAGAAACATCAATGATGAGAGAGAATTATCGATCGGCTGCCTCCTGCACACACCCTACTGGGGATCAAGACTGCAACCCGGGCACGTGCCCTGACCGGGAATCACACCCTGATGG
>NW_006290778.1:857155-857837 GCF_000327345.1 Myotis davidii
CTTGGTTAGAACATCGTCCCAATACAACAAGGTTTCAGGTCAATCCTTGGTCAGGGCACATACAAGAATCAACCAATAAATACATAAATAAGTGGAACAGCAAATCTCTCTCTTCCCCCCTCTCTAAAATCAATCAATAAAAAAATTAAAAGAATAAAAAAAGAAACTCTGGGTTGGGCCCGTGCTCTGTGTCTTACTCAAGCCCCCTGGGGGAGCCTCACTTCCGATCTAGTCTGAGAACCACTGTCCAATCATGTATCAGCTGCATCCTGCACGCCTCCTACTGGGGATTAAGCCCACAATCCAGCCATGTGCCTGACCAGGAATCGAACTGTGACCTTGTGGCTCACAGGTCAATGTTCAATCACTGAGCCAGGCCGGCTGGGCCACCGTGACAAGTCTTAGTTTCCATTGGTCAGATTGGTTAGCGATCTTTGAAAATAGGAAGGGGAGGCCTGAGGAATGAGACCCAGGTCAGTTAGGGAGGGCAGGGGAGGCCCACGGAGTCTGGTGGCTGAGTCTAACTAAAGCAGTGGTTCTCAACCTGTGGGTTGCGACCCCTTTGGCAGTCGAACAACCCTTTCACAGGGGTCGCCTAAGACCAACCTGCATATCAGATATTTACATTACGATTCATAACAGTAGCAACATTACAGTTATGAAGTAGCAACGAAAATAATTT
>NW_006290778.1:857908-858388 GCF_000327345.1 Myotis davidii
CAGAAACTTCCTTGGAAGTGTGCTTACCTGTTGCCCTCTTTTGTAGAAGCTATTTCAGCCCTTCGACCTTGCTACTCTGACCTTGTGGAAACAGCCCCAGAGGCGCCTCAGCCTTCCCAGCCAGGCTGGCAGTGCCCTGAGGGTGGCCTGGGGGGAGGGGGTGGTGGGTCTGCAGAGGGGGCTGCAGGAGGAGTGTCACCAGCATCTCGGTGTCCCTAACATTCATCCTTCATTTGAGCCTCTGACAATGTGTGAGGTAGGTGGGCGGATACCAGCGCTGCCGTTTATCAGTTTTATAGACGAAGAAAAGGAAGACTCAGAAGGGTTAGCAATGTGCTCCCTCCAGGATGTCCTAACTTCTTGGGAGGCAAGATCTGTGCCTGTGAAACAGCTAAACAAGGCAGAGAGCCTTTCTGGGCCTGGGTCGGGTGTGGGGCTCCTGCAGCGCCCCCTCCCCCAACAGCAGGTGGGGGGGGCGCT
>NW_006290778.1:874609-875012 GCF_000327345.1 Myotis davidii
CCTGCAGGTCACAGGGCTCGCCTAAGACCATCCTGCATATCAGATATTTACATTATGATTCATAACAGTAGCAAATTACAGTTATGGAGTAGCAACGAAAATAATTTTATGGTTGGGAGTCACCACAACATGAGGAACTGTATTTAAAGGGCCAGAAGGTTGAGAACCACTGGAAGGGAAGGTGGATTCCAGGCTTCAACATCGGTCCCAGGGCGGGAGGGGGCGTGAAGACGCTGGAGTGAAGGGGAAATTCAACAACCTGGCATCTAGGGGCCAGAGGTGGCTGCTCCCCATGCCTCAGAAGGCCTGGCTGGGCGAGGGCCTGGGGCCAGGCTTCCCACTGGGTCCGGTGCCTCCCCCACAGACCAACTGTTCACCCAGCGTCCTGCTGCCTAGGGACCAC
>NW_006290778.1:875139-878862 GCF_000327345.1 Myotis davidii
GTGCCCAGCCCAGGGAACCCAGACTCCACGAAGACAAAGGTCTTACTCGTCTTGTGAACTGTTGCATCCTCAGCATCTGGCACATAGCAAGTGATCGGTATATATCGGCCAGAAAATGCAGTAGTGGGTATGATGTAGTGTTAATGGGGGGTAGCGGGGGGGGGGGGAGGGGGAGACTGGAAGGGACGGGCATCCCCGATGGCAGCAATTTTTAACTGATGTGCGGTGAGAACTTTTAAAACACACCATACCTGACTGTTTAGTCAGGGACAGTGACCTCTTTTCTGCTAGACTGTTGAATAAAGTAATGACAACAGCCAACACAACAATAGCTATCCGGTATAAATATATCAAAATTATACCTTTTTGGGGGGTCAGATCTGCAAAAAGTATATTTTTGGTGTGCCACAGAATGTTAGTAATTTGTTTGTGTGCCATGAGATGAAAAAGGTTGAAAATTGCTGCTCTGCGGTGCTCTGTGCACCATTTCCCTCTGGATCCCAACAAAGCCCGCCAGCGCCTCTGGCCCTTATACAGTCCTTCATGTTAACAATCCCTCTGGGTCCAGCAGTCAGTGAGGTTCCGTGGTTAAGCGTTGACCCAGGAAGGAGGAGGTCATGGTTTGATTCTCAGTCAGGGCACGTGCCCGGGTTTCAGGCTCAATTCCCAGTAGGGGGCATGCAGGAGACAGCCAATCAATGATTCTCTCTCATCGATGTTTCTATCTCTCTCTCCCTCTCTAAAAATCAATGGAAAAAAACCCCACATAATTAAGAATTCAAAGCAGGGACTAAAAAAGATATTTGCATACTCATGGTCATAGCAGCATTAGTCACAATAGCAAAAAGGTGGAAACAATACATGCTACAACGTGGGTGAGCAGTGAAGATGCTATGCTAAGTGAGATATGCCAGGCACAGAAGGACAAATACTGTATGATTCTACTTACATGAGGTTCCTGGGATAGTCAGACTCATAGGGACAGGAAGTAGAATAGTGGTTGCCAGGAGTTGGGAGGGGGCAATGGGGAGTTAGTGTTTTATGAGGACAGAGTTTTGCAAGATGAAAAAGTTCTGGAGATGGATGATGTGATGGTTGCACAACAAGGTGAATGTACTTACTGCCACTGAACAGTGCACTTCAAAATGGTTAAAATGCTAAGTGTTATGTTATATATATTTTACCGTAATAAAAATTGCAATCCATAATGATTTACTCACCCCCAGATCTTCTGGATCTCGGGGCCATTTCCAGGGAAACAGCAGCATATAGACCAGTGACGGCGAACCTATGACATGCGTGTCAGAGGTGACACGTGAACTCATTTTTTTGGTTGATTTTTCTTTGTTAAGTGGCATTTAAATATATAAACTAAATATCAAAAATATAAGTCTTTGTTTGACTATGGTTGCACATATCAAAAAATTTCTATATGTGACACGGCACCAGAGTTAAGTTAGGGTTTTTCAAAATGCTGACATGCCGAGCTCAAAAGGTTCGCCATCACTGATATAGACTATTCTGCAAACACCCCACACACCCACACAACCTTAATGGCCCCACTATGGGTGGTGGGGGTTGGGGGAGAGAAAGCCCTGGACATGAGGTTTCATTTCTTCGGCTCCCGCTTTCTGGACCTCTGACCTACTACAACATCTTCAGTCTCTTGTTTCATAAAATGGAATAAAAATATCTTGGGGTTCTGTGAGGGCCGAGTGGGGAGTGACCTGACAGCTTCCAGCATAGAATAGGTGTTCGAACAATGGTAGTATTTATGGTGTTTCCTCATCCTGGAATGTTCTTCCCCTTCTCTACAGGGTAAGTTCCTGTTCATTCTTCAAAGCCCAGTGCTCCAATCCCACCTCTCCCAGGGAGCCGGTGGTAGTCCGCAGCATCATGCATCAATACCAGCTTCCCCTCCCTTCCTGATGTCAGGCCCGGCCATTCAACTTCAAGGCTTGTAAGAGCCAGTTGGTGCCTTGCCATTTCTTTGCCCCTGGACAGATCACCGGCACTGCTCTCTAGGAGGTAGCTGCTCTGGCTGCCTGCCTCCAGAGACCAAAACCCCAGCAACTCACAGTGAACGTGTAGCATGAATAAGAAACAACCCTTTGTAATTTAAGCCTCTGAAATTTGGGGTTGCTTGTTCCTCCGTGTAACCCAGCTCTGGGCTACTCGACGTGTGGTTTTCCTTTCCATAGCCTGGGCATTCCCTGAGCACCTGCTGGAGAGGCACATTCTCAGGCCCAACCCCTGATCTACTGAGCCATGTTCTTTATTGTCTCACCAGGTGATATGGACAGCGCTGAGCTGGTTTCCCTTCCATAAGGTTTCTAGAGAAGACTATGCGACTTGCCTACTCAAAAGCCATTCTCCTGCCCTAACTGGTTTGGCTCAGTGGATAGAGTGTCGGCCTGCGGACTGAAGGATCCCAGGTTCGAATCTGGTCAAAGGCATGTACCTTAGTTGTGGGCACATCCTCAGTTGCGGTGTGTGCAGGAGGCAGCTGATCGATGTTTCTAACTCTCTATCCCTCTCCCTTCCTCTCTGTAAAAAACTCAATAAAATATATTTAAAAAAAAAAAAAAGCCATTCTCTCCTTCTTCCTTACTGAGAATTCAGTCTGGGGGTGGGGGGTGGTGACAATGTGCTCAGGTTAAAATATCCAGTTTCCCAAACTCCCTTGCAGTTAGGGGCAGTTGCATGACTCACTTCTTTCTCTGGCCTAGAGGAAGACCCTGAGTGGGGCCTCAGGAAAGGTTTGTCAGAGGCGATAGGACCCAGGAGCAGGTGCATCTGGCACTGGGTCTTGCCCTGCCCTTTCTTCCTGCCTGTAATTGAGACATGATGGTGGATTGCTGCAAAGTGGCCCCAAGGAGTCCTGCCTGTCTGTATCCAGGCCCTTGAAAGTCACCATCCACATGAATCTGGGCGGGCCTGTGCCTACCCTTGACCAATAGGATGTGGGTGCAGTGAGTTTTGGGGACTTGTGCTCTGCTTCTGGAGTCTGCCCAGGCTGAGAAGTTGATCTCCTTACAAAAGGTCATATCCCTGTCCAAGGGGGGGAGGGGTGTCATCCATCATCCAGGCCAGAAACTAGGAAGTCACCCCACCTTCTCCTCTTTATTTGCAGCCAACTGATCACCAGGTGCATCACCTCACCTGGCCCAAATCCACCCCAGAACTGGTCCCTGGGGCAGCCACCTACCGATCTTCACCTCCCCACCCTGCCTGCCCCGCATTAAGCCTGCAGGTAGCTGCCAGATTGATCTTTCTGAATGCAGATCTGATTACCATTTGCCAATAGTTTAGGTTAAGTCCCAAGGCCCTGGCCTGGCCTACACATCCGTATGTGATATAGTGGCTGCCTTGCTCCCTGCTCACTACCCCTCTCTAAATAACATGGGTCCTGGACATAGCATGCTGCTCCCTGTATCTGATGCAGCTATGTCTGTTAATACTTCATGCCGTTGCCCCAGGGATGACAAACCTCATCTTTCTGAGTGTCTTAGCTCAGGCTGCTATCACAGAAACATAAAACTAGGTGATTTGTCCAGCTGGCGTGGCACAGTGGTTGAGCAGCCACCTGTGAGCCAGGAGGTCATGGTTCGATTCCAGGTCAGAATGCATGCCCAGATTTCAGGCTCGATCCCCAGTAGGGGGCATGCAGGAGGCAGCCTATTGATGATTCTCTCTCATCATTGATGTTTCTGTCTCTCTCTC